>NW_028274562.1:0-32519 GCF_029865625.1 Vigna umbellata
TGTACCAGCTCCAGAATCAAAAGAAAACCACTGAAACAGTTTTAGAATTTTAGCACCAGATTTAAATTCTGTATCAGAATTCACAATGGAAAACAAAACAGAATTGCATTTTGATGCTTCAGCTTGTATAACCCAGGCTAGATCAAGTCCTCATTGCCTTATTTGGTATATATACAGCTTGTTTAGCACTTGCAAATCAATTAAAACGAAATAATTCAGCAGAAAAGAAAACTGAACAGAGACAAAAAAATACTGCAACAGTAAATTGCACAAGACTTAAAACAATACAGAATTGAAATGTAAAGCTGGAAATGACCCAAACAAGAAGGTTTCACCGATTAAAATGAAAGGACAATATAAGCACACAAAGGAAACTAAAATTGAATGACTGGAAAAGCAATACAGAATTGAAAACAACAGCAAAAACAGAAACAGAAACAGCACAAACTGGACTAAAAACAGAAACAGAAATAGCACAAACTGGATTGAAATAAACAGCAGAATGGAAAGGCACTTAGCTATGGTTTGCGGGACAACAGAGCTCTAGATACCACTTGATGGACGCTTGCTATGGGTGAGACGCATTGAACTAGAAAGCCAAACAGCAAGCGTTCCAGTGAGCAATGAAGGCAGCGGAATTCTGAAATAGGTGCAGAGAATGGTATGGTTTCAGTGAAGAATGGAATGGGTTAGAACCTCTCAGCTCAGAGGGCCTTCTACTTTGGAAGGAAGCTAGAGGTAAGGAGAAAGAAAGTGAAGAATTGGGTTGACTCAAGAGCAAAGATAAGCTGGAATTTCATTTCTGCAGCAATTAGACTAAGCTCAAAAGTGTCTACAAAAGGAAGAGGTCTCCTATTTATAGGAAGATAAGAGCCTCAAATCTGAAATGAAATTCAATCCAAAAGCAAATGAAAAAGGCGCCAATTTGCTTCAGCTCCAAACATGCCTCATTCCAACTCAGCAGCACACGTGAAACAACACCAATTCTGAATTCTTATTCCAACTCAACAGCACACGTGAAAGCTGGGCTAGCTAGGTTATGAGTTTTTTTTTGATAGCTTTGGCAGCAAGCTTCTCCCTCCAAGTCTCTCTTTTCATGTGCTCAAAGGCTATGTTGGCAGCTGCTCCCTCCAATTTTATTAATCCTACAAAGCAAAGAAAAAAAATGTGCTTTTAATTTTGGAAAGAAGAATTAATGTAAATTACCTTCCATAGAAGCAAAATGGTAGGTGATCCTTCTTCCTCTTGAATCTTCTTTGCCATGGCTCTAGTAAGAGGTCCAATGTGTGTCTTAGATGGTCTTCCATCAAGTTGTTTTTGTCATTAATGATTAGATGATTTTGGAATGCATATTATGGAGGTCTGTTTGTGGTTTGAAAATATTATGCAGGTTTGTCTGTGCTGTGAACATTTTATGCAGGTTTGTTTGGGTGGATAAGAAATACATATGATTTAGTTTTGCCTGGATCATACTGACGGCTTCCGGCTGTTTCCGAGGGATTGTGGCCTTCGGTAATGCCCTTCTTTTTGCTATTTCTACTAAAATGACTTTGATAATTGATAAATGTTTATGATTAAAGATAATTTTCGGAAAATATATCTTAAGATATTTTACTTGATATTGTTAAATAATTAACTTATTTAACTATATCAATCATTATCAAATCATAATATTTACCAAATCTTTTTTAATCTAGCATATATCTTCTCAAATATTTTTAGATCTCCACAATAATCAAATATATATTGAAGATATTGGATTATTTAGAATATAATTTGAGGAGATTACATTATCATAAAGAAGATTATAACAACAAAAAATCTTGAAACAAAGTCTAATCCAATTCCTATAAAGAAACTTACGAAAACACATTAGAGAAGCTTAAGAACCCTTTAGGGGTTCAAATTTCGTCCTCTCTCTTCTCTCATGCTCTCCACCCTCTCTTCTTCTATTTTCATGTTATTTCTACATTCCATGAAGTGTTAAGTCTCTCATGTTGATTCTGTTGTAATTTCTTAATTGAATTTTGAGGTTGTTAGATGAATAAATTTGTTTCTTTTTTATTCTTGTTGTGATTTATTTTTATCTGTCGTTTGCTTCTTAATCAACTAAAAGTAATGATTTTTACATTATAGCAAGTAAGGTGTTAAAGCTACATAACATATCAATCATGTGAGTCCAAAGATTTTTAATTTTAATTGAGAATTTACTTTGATTAAAGTTAGAAACTTTCAAGTGATTGAATGGGTTTTCTTCGATAATTTAGACACTTTAACAAGAAGTAATCAAAAATATACTTTGGTTGATTAGGTTTTTACTTGTTATAAGATGTATAAGAATAAACATAATTAGGCATAATAATATTTAATTGAGAATGTACTTTGGTTAAATTTACTATGATTAATCTACAAAGTTCTTGCTTTTAATTGGGAATGTACTTTGGTTAATAGTGACAATGTCAACAAATTATTTGAGAATTTATATTGATTAATTTGAAAATTTAAGATAATAATTAATTGAACAACAATCTTTAGAGAACCAATCATGAATCATATTTTGAAAAAGTAGTGAAATCAATCAATTTTCTTTATCACTATTTTTGTCTTTTTACATATCTTTATAAATTTCTTTCTTTTTATCTTTTGTTATGTTGTTCTTTAATTTGTTTTCATTAGGCACAAAACTCTAAAAATATTCGTTAGCACAAAAAGATGGAGAAGATAGATAAAAAAAAATCAAAGGATATAATTGAAAAGATAAGAAGATAGGAAATAAAAACAGAAAAATAAAAACAGAAAATAAAATAAAATAAAATAAAATAAAATAAAAACCGAAAAAATAAAAACAGAAAAATAAAAACAGAAATTCAAAATTAAAGTCAAAGATAATCAATAATCACACAAATGAACTAGTTAAACCAGAGTCCCCGGCAACGGCGCCAAAAACTTGATGCACAAATTTATGATCACCAAAATATGATGTCACAAACTTGTTTAACAATCGGCAAGTATGACCGAATCGTTTCAAGTAATAAACTCGGTAAGACCAAGTATCGTTCTCCCAAAGGACTCACGACCTAGTTTAGTTATGTGATTTCTTGATTAGCTAAGACTTAATGATAGCTGACGGCTTGAGCTGAATCCGGAGACGTCGTGAAATCTGGACTTGATCGAGCTGAAGAACCGGAAAACAACGGAAAAAGCAGATTTGACCGGGAATCCTCAGATTCTGCCAAGGAGAAACAGATGAGGCAGCGGAAGAACTAGGATTGGAGGTTTGTTCGGTGGAAAACCTAGGGTTTGGTGCGGAAGCGGATTTGGAACGGTGGAGAAGTGTTTTAGGCGGTGAAAAAGGATCTAATCGGTGGAGAATGGTCGTGAAGCAGAGATGAAGATGTGGTTCGGAGGGATCTATCAGACGTGAGAAGTTTGAGATTCGGAGGTGACGAATCTCATGAGGAAAAGGATTCGGAGGCTTCGCTGATGAAATCTCGTGAGGGAATAAGGCACGCGTGGCATTAGATATGAAGCAAGCCCCGAGGAAGCTTTCAATTGATGAGAGTGGCGTGAGATGGATGCTACGGAGGAGAGAGAATCTGATAATGGAAAATGAGAGAATGGATGTGTGAATGGAATGTGGCTAGAGGAGATCCTTTGGGATTCTCTAGCTTTGACTTTCAAGGTAGAATTGATCTGGAGTGTTCTCAACAGAATAACAATTCATTATGCTCAAAAGTACCTTACAAGAGGTGGTGGCATGTCTATATATATAGGACTAAAAGTCCCTCCTATCTAGCACATGCCTAACACCTTTTACACATGTTTTTAATAAAAGTAAAAGAAATACTATACTAAACTAATTGGCCTTGGGCCCCGTGTATCATCCCCTCCCCCTTGGAAAGGATTTGTCCTCAAATCTGATGGTGCTTTTGAAGACTTATTTTTGTTAGCTTCATAAGGGTTCCTCCTGGGTCAAATATCCATCTGCAATAAGCATCAAACATATCTCTAATGAGTTTTCTTTGACCCAATAAAATATATAAAATAATATGTGTAGAAGAAGGGTTCCAAATTTTGAAATTTTTAATTTTATTATAACAAAGAAACCTTTCTTCATTTGAAATTTTATTTGTATCTTGAGTTATTGGTAACCATAAAGGTAACCATAACCCACGTTGGAACTTTGCATGTGTTGAAAGTGATAACATTTTTAAAGATGGAGTGGTCAATTCTTTGAAAGAAAAGTGAAATTTTGAAATTTCAAATATAAATGGAGAAAAGTGATAGGATAGAAAACCTCCCCTTAAGAGTCTAGCTTCTAGGATAGGAGGAGATGTGACCCTTAGTTGCTTTTTTTTCTTCCATTTCTATTCTTTCAACTTCTTCCTTTTCTCTTCTTTGTGCTTCTTTTCTCTCTTTCTCTCTTCTTTTCTCTTCTTCGCTTCTTTCTCTTCTTTCTCTTTCTTCTTCTCTTCTCTCTCTTCTCTCTTTTTCTTCCTCTTCTCTTCTATTTCGTTCTGCCTCTTCTCTTCTTTCTTTTTCTCTTTTTAATCTCTCAATTCTATATTTACTTGTCTCTTCCCATAGCCTCTTAAGTTTTTCTAGAAACTCACTTTCCCTACGAGAGAACCCACTTAAATTTTGAATGAATGACTCACCTTCTCTAATAAGCTCTCTCATAAGTTCTAAGTTTCTTTCAATTTCTCGAGGCACAAACTTTCTTCTCATACAAGCTTTCAATTCATTCCAATCATAAATGGGATATTTTCTACCTATCTTAACATGATATTGCCTATCATCCCACCACTCTCTTGCATGCTTTTTAAAACTAGAAGTGTAAAGATTAAGAATATAAGATTCATCATCTTTAGAATAGAAGGATTCATATTTACTTTTTCTCACCATGAATGAATGCATGTCATTAATTTCCTTTTCCCAAGCTAGGTATGTTAATGCACCAATATCATTACCAAAGAATGGAATATTTTCACTAGCTTTTTTATACAAATCATCTTCAATCCTATCAAATTCATAAGATGAACAAGACTTCCTTCTAGCTTTATCATGTTCTCTTTTGATTCCTTTGTAACTAAGTTGCTTATCAAAATTAAAATTCCTAGAAGACTTGTATGAATAACAAAACATCTTTGTTTCTAAAAGTTTTTCTAGTGTAAAAGATATACAAGATTCACACTTAGACAAGTCCCAGGTAAGAGAGGTGAGTCATGAAGACTGCTTAAGTACCAAGTCTTGCCTTGCCAGAAATGTCTTAGGTTACTACTAGTTATCTTTTAAACAAAAATCACTTTTAAAATCAAAGAACACAACTCACAAACAATCACAACAATTAAACAGTAAAAGACGAGACTTTGCGGACTCTAATGTGACAAGGCTTAGAGTTTAATCCCTTTTAGCCTAAGTCACCCTAAACGTAAGACACTAAAAAAATTAAACACCAACAAGAAAAGTTTTGCCAAGAGTTGAAAGAGTACCAAGGACTCTTCCAAGACACTTGGACTTTGAATGGCCTTTTACAATGAATTTAAGAAAACTAACACAAAAAACCTATTACACATAGAATGAAGAAAACAATTACAGAAGATGCAAACAGCTGTCACGGTCTGGTACTGGTTCAGCTACAGTTCACTTTTGATGTCAAGTCCTTGTGCTAAAATTCGTACATTGATGTTACTGTTTCGGCAGCTTTGACCCCCTTTTCTGGCTTCGGAATTCCACTCTATGGATCTGATTCACCAGTTCTTTTCTTGCTTCTGGACAACGTTGGAGTCTCCTAGCTCTTGGTTTCAACTCTGCAATCACAAATATACAAAGCTGGATCAGAGAGCTGTTATCGAACATATTGGAAGAGGGAAGTTACACTTAAATGAGCCTTCCCTTTCTCGGTTTGTACACTTGATGCAGAGAAAGGTTCCTACTGCCACTTCTTCATCTTGTACGAAATCTTCCAGAGGCCAAATATTCCTTTCAATTCTCGGCCTAATTCAAGAAACTATCTTGTCCACTCCTTTTCTTTTAGCTGCACAAGCTTTCCAAACTTTCCACTAAGATTATGCTGCTGTTCAATTAACCTCCTGCACAAACTGAATTCCAACCCAATCAACAATTAAACAATTTTAATCCTAACGATTGCAGGCCATACTAAACAATTTAAGCATATCAAAAACAGTTTGAGATAAAAGAAACTCCCTTTAGTTCAGATGGTTGCAACTGTCTTCATTGAAACAGCTCACAATGTACAATCTGCCACAGTACACTCAATATTGCTTTTCCCAAACTACACAGAAAATTCACACTAAATCAGCAGTTCATGCAATCCATAATGAACAATTTTAAACCAAAACAATGTAAACAATCAGAAGCAATTAAAGTAAATAACTCCCTTCAGTTCAACCCTCCCACAAGAAGGGTTTCTGCCTCTGGTTTCCTCAGTGATATTCTGCTCACGTAAGGATTCATTCACATCAGCTCTGCACACATAAATCCAATAAAATCCAGCAACAGAATCCAGCAAGAGCAAATGAACAGTGACTTAAATTCAGATTGGATGTAATTCAATGCAGAAACTAACCACCTAATTAATTCAATCACCAAGTCAGAACTGAAAGTTATGTGCTTTAATCACTTTTTAAAACTGGAGGATGCATTGGCAATTAAAACAGTTTGATGCACAATTGATTATGACAAGAGCAGCCTTTTCAGAAAAATTAATGAATTACAGTGGACATAAACACTTAACCAAACTAGTCACGAACAATGTTCTAAAGATCAGTGGACCATGCTAATCAAATAAATGAACAAAGAGTAATGTGAGGCAAATCAGAAATTGGCAGTTTTTAAAACAGTGTTGTTGCACCAGAAATGCTCATAAAACACTCAGCACATTATTTGCAAATCCTATACATCTACCAAGTTCCCATAGGTCTTTATCAAATCAGAATCAACATTCAACATGCCCAATTAAACCATAAAATCAACAATTCACTTTCAAAACAGTGAGTATATCAATTAATTCAGCAGGCAATGTTTGACAATAAAGTGAGTGCAATGACAGTTTAAACATTCACAAGCACAATTAGCATCACTAGCAAATCAGCAATCACATTCAAGCATTTAATATCTCACTGACTTCATCAAACAGTTTATGAACTAAATTGATTTCAATAACTTCTTAAACAGACACAACTCTCCACTATGATCATCTCATTTTCGTTTCCTGCACAATGAACAATCAACAATTGGTTAAATGAAATTGAACTCTCTTGCAAATGCCAAGGAATTTTAGGCTAAATTAGCCTTACTAAGCTCACAGCACTGAGGTTTCTCTTTAAAAATTTAAAACACTCAAATGAAAGGTTGAAAAGAGAATTTTCAGTTTAGGCCAGAGAATCCTGTGGATCACCACCACCTAATATGCTACCATTCACACTTACCTTCTTTCAAATCCCAAAAACCAGGATGGAATCAGATTTCTCAATCAGGAAAATGGCTAGGCTAAACAAGGTAAAGTGAAGGACAAAACAACTCATAAGGTAATGGAAATGACAGCAGATTAAACTCTTCTCAAGGAAACTCTAGACCAGATGAAATAAGCAATGAAAAGCTTCAATTAAAGATGGCAGAATAGATTGCACATGCATTGCAGACAAAACTAGATAACCAACAAAGACAAACAAGAAACAAAGCTTTTGATCAAAGTGAGCACTCAAACTGAACCTATGATTGGCACTAGAACAGATTTTAAAAGCAAGAAGAACAAACAAGCAAGTTAGAGCAGAAACAATTAAGTGACTCCAGTACTGAATTTTACAAATGCGTTTGATACAATGCCCCAACAAAATTAGTTCATAATTGATAATGTTTTCAGTTTCTGATTTTGGAGCTTCACTTATTTGGATTGTACAAGGTCTGAATGCTTTTTAAACTTGTATAGATATTCTTTTTCACCTGTTTTGATTTCATTCAACAGACCCTAGCTCTTACTACAATCCAACTGAATCATAAACTCACAAATCAAAATTTCAGTACTGCACTATACTTGCTTTAAAAAAATTTGACTTAAAATGGTGGTTTCAAAGGTGAAAAACGCACAAGGCTGATATAACTCGAATTAACTATCTCAACATGTTTAAAACTTCAAAACCAACTTGTTTTGCATTGAAATTGGATGCAGAACATAGTAATTCGAAAATTGAACTTGCAATAGCCAATTATGCAATCAAACAGGTCAACCACACCACCAGTTTTAAGTTTCATTGAGTCAATGGACAAATTATTGATGACTTTAAAACAGCAATGGGAATCTTGAACATGACACGAGGAAGTTAATGTAAGATTTCCAGCAAGATCTATATGCCAGAACAGATTTTAAAACAAAAATTAGACTCAAACAAGACAATGCAGTTCGGCCTACTGCTTGCAAGTAATCTCTGCTGTGATTTTCACACTAACAACCAAGCTAATGCTGAGCATATCACGGCTTTTCTGGTTGGCACTTTGTTACTAATCATCTCAGCATTCCAGCTCAATTTTAAAAGTGCAGAATAGCTTCAATGTTCAGACTCAACAGCTTATTAAAACCAAAATTTCACAACAGAAAATTCAAATCAGATCTGCTGCTCATTTCATGCATCCGAGCTCTCAGTATTGAATGTCATAGCTCATACGGTATGCACATTGAACATACAATCAGATCACCACAAACACAACTCAATTAAGAATTACAACTTGAAGTTATGAACAAGAAAAATCAACTAACATGACAACTATGACAAAACAGAATTGATGCTCAAATAAAATGACTCAAACAAAATTTGGACCGATTAAGATGATGAAAGACACAACCCAAAACAAGGTTAGCATACAAGAAATGACTCAAGCAGAAACCTAATGAACAGATCAAGACCAAAACCACATGATACATGAATCAACACAAGACAGAGAAGGAATCATAATGAACAACACGAATATTGAAGAGATTCAACACGAATGAATAAGACGAAGTAAAAATACTCAAGACATTGCACGAATGATAATCAACAACACCAAAAAACTTGAAAACAAGCAAACGCACAAATTGAATCTCAAGAACAGAGAACAGATCGAGACAGAAATTTTGAGAATCGACGAAGAGTAACTCAGATCAGAGAGAAACGAGATACTTAGCTCAAGCGGACGCGCCTAACCTAGGCTCTGATACCACTTGATAGCTGACGGCTTGAGCTGAATCCGGAGACGTCGTGAAATCTGGACTTGATCGAGCTGAAGAACCGGAAAACAACGGAAAAAGCAGATTTGACCGGGAATCCTCAGATTCTGCCAAGGAGAAACAGATGAGGCAGCGGAAGAACTAGGATTGGAGGTTTGTTCGGTGGAAAACCTAGGGTTTGGTGCGGAAGCGGATTTGGAACGGTGGAGAAGTGTTTTAGGCGGTGAAAAAGGATCTAATCGGTGGAGAATGGTCGTGAAGCAGAGATGAAGATGTGGTTCGGAGGGATCTATCAGACGTGAGAAGTTTGAGATTCGGAGGTGACGAATCTCATGAGGAAAAGGATTCGGAGGCTTCGCTGATGAAATCTCGTGAGGGAATAAGGCACGCGTGGCATTAGATATGAAGCAAGCCCCGAGGAAGCTTTCAATTGATGAGAGTGGCGTGAGATGGATGCTACGGAGGAGAGAGAATCTGATAATGGAAAATGAGAGAATGGATGTGTGAATGGAATGTGGCTAGAGGAGATCCTTTGGGATTCTCTAGCTTTGACTTTCAAGGTAGAATTGATCTGGAGTGTTCTCAACAGAATAACAATTCATTATGCTCAAAAGTACCTTCCAAGAGGTGGTGGCATGTCTATATATATAGGACTAAAAGTCCCTCCTATCTAGCACATGCCTAACACCTTTTACACATGTTTTTAATAAAAGTAAAAGAAATACTATACTAAACTAATTGGCCTTGGGCCCCGTGTATCACTTAAGAACAAAATAAGTGGAGTTTAATATGCAAAAGACGAAAATAAACATGTATGCATGAGGTTGATCAATGGCTAAAACAAAAGACAAGCACTTTCAATGAAATATATTGATGAATATGTTGTTGGGGGTCAATTTCATCTTATCCACTCTCATATGTTTTAGGAATTCAACATTCAAGTCATCATTGTTAATGCCACTCTCTAAATTACCTTTCAAGAAGGCTTCTTCCTAATTACGAGTTCATACGATTCCTAGCATTCCTAATAATTAGTTTTTTTAGCACAGGAGCTTAAGGCAACCAATATACTATTGGGAGAAATTCCCCGGATCTAGACTTCCCCGTACGTTCCCGTATCGACAAAATCAATAATCATGCATTGAATGAGTTAAACAAAGCAAGCATTAAGCAAAGAGGAAAAACCCTAACTAATGATGAAAGAAAGCATAAGTCTTAGATTAAGATGCAAGCACAAATTCCATATATGAGAGCTTCAAAAGATTACATTGATTCCCCAACAAACATACAAGGTTTAGTTCACCATATTCATGGTGAACCTAGATGAACAATAATGAAAGAATGAAAGATAAAACCCTAGAAAGGTGAAGAGGTAGCCTGAGCATCCAAGATCCTCCTTCAAAGGGGTGGAAGAGAGAGTGTTTGCTTCGTTTCTGCCAAAGATACAAACCCTAGGACGTCCTAAAGCTTATATACTATTCTAAAATTACAGAAAATCTAGGCCCAAGCCCATAAGTGTGCCGCTCAGCGGTAAAGTGCCGCTCAGCGGTAAGTGTGTGAGTAGTTTCTTCCCCTCAGCGGCCATTTTGCCCCTCAGCGGTTCCAACGTGAACTCCTGAGTGCCGCTCAGCGGTAAACTGCCGCTGAGCGACAGTTGCGACTTCTCCTTTTGCACTTTTTGATGTCTTTTCTGATTCCATCTCTCTCCTTCTTCACTTCTTTCACCAAATTCACCTTAAAACCTGCATAAAAACACTGAAATCAAGCATAAACCTGTCCAGCTCTCTTATTTCTGAAAATATGAATAAAAGCATGATTTCAAGCTAGTTTCTAAGTGTTAAAGGTTGCTTTTAGTATCAATTTAAGCATGAAAATAATAGTTTTTCAACTGTTATCAGCTATTATCTTAGCTATACTAAAGTTGCTATATAGTTTAGCAGTATTAATTTGATCACATCAACGACATTGTTATCAAATTTGGCGTCGTTCTTGGGGAACACAGTTAGATTTTTTATCATTTTGGTTCTTATTTTAATTTTTTTATTTTAATTTTATTTTTTTAACACTAAGATTTTCTTTTTCTGTATTTTCTTTTTTATTGTTTATTTTATAGTATTTTCTTTAGTTATTTTAATTTAATAAATTTTTTTTTTCATAATTTTTGTTTGAGAAATTTTGTTTAGAAAATTGTAAAACTAGTTGGGGAACACTTTGGCTAAGGAAAGAAAAGTACTTAAGTTATCCATTGAGACACACTATCCTAGAAGTCTACCTAATAAGCTTTCAACTTATTTCATTTTAGAAAACCTCTTTGTTGATAGGGGCAACCTAGCTTCCATACATATTGGTTTTTGATGATGAATAACTTAAATGATTAATAATGCTTTTAATCATTCTTGCACAAAAAAATGAAATAATAAATGTTTATATCTTTAACATGTTAGTGCTAGATGTCTGAATCCCTTCATGAGGAGTGAATAGGCCTAAAATAGATTAGAAATCTTGTTTCTGGTATAAATAATTGATTACATAAGTTGTATAATTTGTTAGATTTAACCAGAACACTTAGCAAACTAAACAAGGGGAAATCACTCTATTAAAATCGATTATATAAGTTACATAACCGATTAAAACAGAGAGAAAGCCATAATACACTAGTGGAAAATATACTTTTTTATAGCGATTTTTTATACATGTTAAAATTAAGCAGGTATAAATAGTGGCTCGCTAGCACTTTTGTAAATATGAGAAACTTTTTTACACTGGTTACAATAAAAACAGGTGAAAAGTTGTATGGTGGCAATATTGTAATAAAATACAATAGAAAATCCTTTTTTTATACGTGTTAACACCAGAACATGTATAAATTATTGATCTATACCGTTTAAATATTATAACAGGTATGAATTATTTTACATATTCAATTTCTTTTCCCCGCGAAACTTTTCTTTTGTGCAAAAATTCATCCCGATTACCATTGTTCTCCGTTCGGTCGTGTTGAGGTGGTTGGGTAAAGCTATTGTTTGCATTTGAAGTTGTTGAGATTGTTCATAGGGGAGCACTAGTTTAGCTGAACCCACAATCTCAGTAATATCTGAGTTTTTGATTATGACAACGCATAATTAATAACACATCTGTATTATGTGTTACATGTTCTCTGCTTACATGTTATATGTGTATATGAGAACATGATTGTGTTGTTGTTGTGTTGTTTTTTACTGCATTTCATTGTTATGTATATGTGATTTTATACATGAATGCATGACACATGTTTCTGGATGAGAAAAACCACAAGCACTAATGTTGAATTTTAATTGTGTGGCAAAACAATAGTTTTAAGTCGATTTCATTATGGGGTGAGTCGATTAAAACTCGTGTCTTTGCACAAACCCTTTTCAAAGTGTGCTGTGAGATTTTTCAAAGAGAAAGTTTTTCAAAACAATGATTTACACTGTTACATAGTCGATTATATTCGTGTTGCATTCGACTAAGTCTGTTACTGTTTTGAAATTATGTTAATGCTTGATATAACTGTCTAATGGTCATATTTTAAATATGTTGACCAAGCATTAAATGTCATTCGACTACATTAATTGGGAATTCAATTAATTGCTTTGACTATTGCTAACTGCTATAACAAAATTGTTATATTCGACTACACTAGTAACTTAGTCGATTAAAATGCATCAAAGATGTGTATACTATAAATTGACGCGTATTTGATTTCTGTAAGAACTTTTGTGAATCTAACAGTTTGTGTGATATTTTTCAGAAAATGCTATATTGTAGAAAGAGAAAAAGAGCTCCAAGAATCAAGAAGTGACCATGGTGATCATCTCCTTGTGATTTCTTCAAGAGCAAGTTTGTTGTGTATTCAAAGGGATAATCAATTCTGCACACTTGGGTGTAACTGTGAGATCAGAGTCTACAATGTTGTGAAGATTGGATTGAGGTTCCATGTTGTGACTATAGGAAGAAGAGCGTGTGGCGTTCTTGACTTTGAGAGGTGTCTCAAAGGGTTTAGACAGCAAGAGAGGGGATTCTTGTTGCTGGTCTAGTTATTGTGTTTCCTATATTTGATTAGAGGGTTAGAGAGGTGTTTAATATTATTGTAAAAACCTTGATCATTATAGTGCATTTGCTTCCCGTGGTTGGAAGGACACTGGATGTAGGTAGGTTGGCCAAACCAGTACAAAAAGCAGTGTTTGAATTTTCTGATCCCTACTCTTTTACTTTTAATCGACTTTACTCTGTACTTATTGATGGACAAATTTATGAACACCAAATTATGATGTCACAAACTTGTTTCACAATCGGCAAGTATGACCGAATCGTTCAAGTAATAAAACTTGGTAAGACCAAGTATCGTTCTTCCCAAAGGACTCACGGCCTAGTTTAGTTATGTGGTTTCTTGATTAACTAAGACTTACAAACGAAATAGTTGGGTTTAAAATGCAAGACAGAAAATAAACATGTATGCATGAATTTTGATCAATGGCAAAGACAAAAGATAAACACTTTCAATGGAATATATGAATGAATATGTTGTTGGGGGTCAATTTCATCTCATCCACTCTCATACATTTTAGGAATTCAACATTCAAATCATCATTGTTAATGCCACTCTCTAAAGTACCATTCTAGATGGCTTCTCCCTAATCAAATAGTTCATACAATTCCTAGCATTCCTAATGATTAGTTTATTTTGCGCAGGAGCTTAAGGCAACCAATATACTATTGGGAGAAATTCCCCAGATCTAGACTTCCCCGTACGTGCCCGTATCGACAAAACCAATGATCATGCATTGAATGAGTTAAACAATGCAAGCATTAATCAAAGAGGAAAAACCCTAACTAATGATGAAAGAAAGCATATGTCTTAATTGAAAGATGTAAACAACAGATTCCATATATGAGAGTTTCAAAAGATTACATTGATTCCCCAACAAACATACAAGATTTAGTTCACCATAGTCATGGTGAATCTAGATGAATAACAATGAAAGAATGAAAGAATAAACCCTAAACAGGTGAAGAGGAAGCCTCAGCATCCAAGATCCTCCTTCAAAGGGGTGGAAGAGAGAGTGTTTGCCTCGTTTCTGCCAAAGATGCCTAACCCTAGGAAATCCTAAAGCTTATATATCATTCGTAAATTACAAAAAGTCAAGTCCAAGCCCATTAAAGTGCCGCTCAGCGGTAAAATACCGCTCAGCGGTGAGTGCGTGACTGGTTTTCTCCCCTCAGCGGCCATTTCGCCCCTCAGCGGACCTCCCGCAAGCACCTGAGTGCCGCTCAGCGGTAAACTGCCGCTGAGCGGTGACTTCGGCTTCTCCTTTTTGCACTTCTTTCACCAAATTCACCTTAAAACCTGCACAAAAACACTGAAATCAAGCATAAACCTGTCCAGCTCTCTTATTTCTGAAAATATCAATAAAAGGCATGATTTCAAGCTAGTTTTTCAGTGTAAAGGTTGCTTTTAGTATGAATTTTAAGCATGAAAATAACAGTTTTTCAACTGTTATCACTTATTCGATTAACTTTCCACCACATTAGAAAGTCTTTTACCTTGCGTTTCAAGAAACCTTTAAAGGCATCACCTTTTGAGAAAAAGATTTTAAAAGACTTTGTTTTTAAGTTTCACCAATTCAAACCCCCCCTTCTGGTGTGATAAATTGAGCCATTCTATTTTAACAATTGGCACCAGAGCTAGTTTTCATAAAATATTTGAAAAATTAGTCGATTACTGTGAGACCCTGAAAATTTACTCTGTAAATTACCTGTCATATCACCATTAATGCACCCCACAATCCATGCTTATCTCATTAAAACCCACTCCCTAATCTAATCCCATCCCTCTCTGACATACACGGAAACCGCGCCCATCATTCTCTGAAAACGCACATGGCTTCACATGCACACACGCCACGTGTTGCAGAGGAAGTTTCCAGTTCAGAATTTAGTGTGCAGGTGTCAGCTTGGGATACGTTCGCTCAAACGAACATGAATTTAACAAAACTGGATTTTCTAGAACTCTCTCTCTTACCTGCACCACTCATCCTCTTCCTCAGAACCCAAACCCTTCATCTTCTCCAACTTCTCTCATAAACCAGTAAACTTTTCTCTACTGTAACTCACCAAGCTTTCTCCAAATTCCATTTCAGAACCGTAGGAGTGTTCGTCCAGCTGTGATCTTCACTTTGGACCGAACAGAATTAGATTCTAAGCTGGTAAGTTCCTTTCGCTAGCAGTTCGTCCGTTAGGGTTTCATTCGAAACCATGTCCTCGGTTCATGCATGAACTATTTTTAAGCAATCTCTGATTTTGATGTTTAGATCAAGTGAAGATAGTTAGTGAAACTAAGGGTAGAAAGTCTAAGAGACAAATCAAATCTTTGCTGTTGAACGAACCCTACTATCCAGGTAAGGGAAGCTTATATGTTTAATTTATACTTGCATGTTGTGTAATCTGGATTGCATGTATGATGTTTGAGCTGTATGGACGATCACTGTTATGGAATATGAGTTCTGATTTTGATTGATCTACATGTTGGTTTGATACGTATGAAAAATGGATGTTATGTTGTATGAAGTAAATCTGTATTTTGATGTTGAATATGAAGTTACTGGAATGCATGTTATAAAGTTTATAAATTGAAGATCCTATGAAGCATAAAGTATAAGTTTAAAGGTTGAAATCTGGAAATTTGTTAAGTTTGAGAAATCTGAAACTTAAATCATCCCCTTTGATAAATGACGCTCGTCACCGTACGGTCTTAGACCGTTCGGTTTTCCTTAAAATAATTTAGAATGGAATTCCTTCATTTGGAAAGAATTCTGCTCGAGAACGAGCGTCTCCATTTGGATGTCTGAGCGTTCGTTCAGCTCAGCTGTTTATAAGTATTTGAAACTTTATAAATACGTAACGCTCGGTCTTTAACCGAAGCGTTCGCCATTATAGCGTTCGGCCTTCTGTCGAACGTTCGCCCTTATAGCGTTCAGTCTTTTACTGAACGTTCGTCCTTAATATCGTTCGGTCTTATGTCGAACGTTAGTTCTAAATGACGCTCGGTCTTATACCGAAGCGTTCGTCCTAAACAGCGCTCGGTCTGATACCAAAGCGTTCGTCCTAAACAGCGCTCGGTCTGATACCGAAGCGTTCGTCCTAAACAGCGCTCGGTCTGATTACCGAAGCGTTCGTCCAAAATAGCGTTCGTTCCAACATTTGAATATTTATCCTCTTACGTTCGTTCAAATACTGGCATCAGTTCATTTAATTGGTCAAACAGAGAGTTACGTCCGTCCATCCAGTACTGTATTTGGACGTTCGTCCTATTTTCTTCAAAGGACTGAACGTTCGTCCTTTTGTACTCTTAAAGTTAAAGATGAGATTGATTATGAATTATGATAAATTACAGTGCGAACGTTATATTAAGTGATTTTATGATTATGGAATTTGAACGAGCGTTCCAAGGAGGAACATCTAAGATGTGTTAAATATTAAATTGGTAAAGTATGACTGTGGTTAGCTAATGCTGGCTTGGTCCATCCTGATATTCCGTGATACTCATCTTCACGTAGAAGGGGGTAGTCATGTGTGGGAATGGCAGGAGGTTCTACTCCTTAGGGGTACTTTGGATAGGGCTAACCTCGAGTGGCAGCTGTTGAGTGTATCCCAGTTACTACATCACTCGGGTGCAAGGACGCCTGTAGCTACATGGTTCATACAGTCCGGACGGTCGTCTATTATATATTTATAAATTACTATGATGAATTATGTTAAATTGTATGTTGTGCGTGTGCATTGAAATGTTGAATGTATGAATTAAATATTATAAGCTTACCCTTTCGTTCTCCTTGTGTTGTCAATTGTCCATGTACGTTCGTCTTGTCTTGCAATGATCATCCGTGTGGATGTGAGCAGATGGTGGTGCATCTCTTGAAGAAATGCTAGAAGAAGAAAATTTAGAAGATGCAAATCTGGTGGAAGTGGAAGTAAAGGCCGAGCCTTAGAGCGCTCGTTAGTTTAGTACTGTAAATGTTAGAGTAGTTTGAACGTTCGGCTAAGTATTTTGTAAAGTCGTTCGTCCTAATTATCTCTGTTTCTGTTTGAGCGTACGCTATTTTTTTTTATTCAAGCCGTTCGGCTTTTGAACTCTGCTTCATTAATGTAAAGACTGTTTGTTGTTTACTGTTAATTGTAATTAATTCTCAATTATGGTAATTACTATATTTTGGGATGTTACATTAGTGGTATCAGAGCAGTTTTGTTCTTTTAAGGACACTGTAGGGTTATGAGTGCACTGTGTTTTTGCTGTGTGCTTATTGCATGTTTAATGAGTTATTATTGTTTTAACTCTTGGACATAACTAACGCTCGTTTGTTTTTCTCTGCATCCAGAGAACAAATGGCGCCTAGACTTCCTCCTCCCCCACAGCCGGATGATACTGACGCGTCCAACAACGCTAGGCTGTTGGAATCCGTGATAGATAGGTTGCAACAGCAGAATAATACTCTGATGGAACAGAACGCCACTCTGATGCAGCAAAATCAGAACGCCATGCAGAGTATGGAGGCCGCTCGCGCCAGTTCGGAAGCCACGCAGAGGCAACTGATGGATATTCTTGCTGCTACCAGAGGCACGCCAGGAGCGTCCTCTTCCAATGCCACCCAGCCTACTGCGGAATGGAGTTTGGAAAGTTTTCTGCAACACCATCCTGCCAAGTTCAATGGAAAGGGACTTCCGGATGAAGCGGATCAATGGCTAAGGGACATGGAGAGGATTTATGATGCCAAAAGGTGCCCAGACGACAACCGTTTGGCATTTACAGAATATTTATTAACTGGTGAAGCTAGTCACTGGTGGGCGAGCGCCAGAGCCATTCTAACGGACGCTCAACAGCAGATTACTTGGGAAGTTTTCAGAAACAAGTTCTATGAAGAGTACTTCCCTGACAGTGTTCGCTTTGCCAAAGAAGTTGAATTTCTGCAGCTCGTCCAAGGGAGGTATGTCCGTCTCCGAGTATACCAACAAATTCAAACACCTTGTCAGATTCTATACCATGGCTACAAGTGAAGAATGGCAATGCCGAAAGTTTGAGAACGGGCTGAGAAGTGACTTGAAGGTATTGATTTCAAGCTTGTGCATACGAACGTTTTCTGCCATGGTTGAGAGGGCCAAGGTGTTGGAGAAGAACATGGCAGAGGCGGAAAAGCACAAGAAGCAACAAAAGGGTGTAAGGGGACCAATCGTAGCAAGGAATAATACCAGTCAGAGGAGATTCCCTTACGTTCGTCCAAATCAGCTCTCGAACACAAGCGGATCTCAAGCATTGGTTCCTGCCGGACAGTCTGGGCAGCAAGGTGGTATTACTTGTTTTCAGTGTGGAGGACCGCATTACCGTTCGTCATGCCCTCAGTTGGTGGGTGGAAAACATTGCACTCGTTGCGGAAGGAATGGGCATGTGGCGAACGAGTGCAACTCTGGAGGACGAGCAGTAATGAGACCACCAAATGCTGGAAGGAATCAGCCGAGAGGGGGACGAGCTCAAGCAGTGGGTCGAGTGTATGCAATCACTGGAGCAGAAGCAGCAAGCGCAGGTAATCTTATAACTGGTGAATGCTTGCTGTATGGAATGTCATGTCATGTGTTGTTTGACTCTGGGGCAACGCACTCCTTCATCTCGAAGGCGTGTGTTGAAAAGCTGGGAATAGTGGAGAGAGATATGCAGTTCGACTTGGTGGTATCAACACCAGCGGCTGGAGAGCTTAGGACATCTACCGTATGCATTAGATGTCCTATTGTAGTTGAGGGACATAATTATAAGGTGAACTTGATCTGTTTACCTTTGAAGGACTTGGAAGTAATTCTAGGCATGGATTGGTTGGCTACCAACCATATTATCTTAGATTGTGGCAAGAAAGAGTTAGTATTTCCTGAAGAAGATGAAGAATGCTTGGAAGTGACGCTCGGTAAATTAAAAGAAGACATTATGGAGGGCGCTGCTTGTTTCCTCATCATGACGCATGAAGACCAAGAGCTGGGAAAGTTGAGGCAAGAACGAACGTCCGTTATTGGCAGTAAGGAACGAACGTCCATTTTGGGGGAGTTTCAGGACGTTTTTCCAGAGGAAATACCTGGGTTACCTCCTGCTCGGGAAGTTGAATTCACCATTGATTTGGTGACGACAGCCGCACCTATCTCAGTTCAACCATACCGGATGGCGCCTGCGGAGTTGGTTGAACTTAAAAAGCAGATCGAAGAGTTGATGGAGAAGCAGTTTATTAGACCGAGCGTATCACCATGGGGAGCGCCTGTGCTCTTGGTGAAAAAGAAGGATGGCAGCTCTCGGTTGTGCATAGATTACAGACAATTGAACAAGCTGACCATCAAAAACAAGTACCCGTTGCCAAGGATTGATGATTTGTTGGATCAACTGCATGGGGCAACGATATTTTCAAAGATAGACTTGTGTTCGGGATATCATCAGATTAGGGTGAAAGAGGACGACATTCAGAAGACAGCGTTTAGGTCTCGTTATGGACACTACGAGTATGTAGTGATGCCATTTGGAGTGACGAACGCTCCTGCAGTGTTCATGGATTATATGAACCGCATATTCAGACCTTACTTGGACAAGTTTGTGGTCGTCTTCATAGATGATATTCTCATCTACTCTAAGACACAAGCCGAGCATAAAGAACACTTGAGGGCAGTGCTGAGCGTGTTGAGAGAAAAGGAGTTGTATGCAAAGCTGTCCAAGTGTGAATTTTGGATGAAGGAGGTACAGTTTTTGGGCCATGTGGTCTCGGCTGAAGGTATTTCAGTGGATCCTTCTAAGGTGAGAGCACTGTTGGATTGGAAGAGCCCGCGTTCGGTCACAGAAGTGAGAAGTTTCGTTGGGCTTGCGGGCTACTACAGACGCTTCATAGAGGGATTCGCCAAGATAGTGGCTCCGCTTACCCAATTGACTAGAAAGGATCAGCCGTTCGCCTGGACTGATCTGTGTGAGGAGCGTTTCCAGGAGCTGAAGGAAAAACTGACGAGCGCTCCAGTTTTGATAATTCCAGACACGACCAAGCCCTTTGAAGTGTACTATGACGCGTCCCATCAAGGGTTGGGCTGTGTGCTTATGCAAGAGAGACGAGCGGTAGCATACGCGTCTCGTCAGTTGAAGATTCATGAACGCAACTATCCAACGCACGACCTGGAATTGGCAGCGGTCGCTTTTGCACTGAAGATTTGGAGGCATTATCTTTACGGATCAACATTCCAAGTCTTCAGCGATCACAAGAGCCTCAAGTATTTGTTTGATCAGAAGGAGCTGAATATGAGGCAAAGGCGTTGGTTAGAATTTTTGAAGGACTATGAGTTTGAGTTGCTCTATCACCCTGGAAAGGCCAATGTAGTGGCGGACGCTCTAAGCAGGAAGGCAGTGCATGTCTCGTTAATGATGGTGAAAGAGCTTGGTTTGGTTGAGAGTTTTAGAGATCTAAGGTTACAGTTTGAGTTGGAGCCGAACAGCATTAAGTGCTGTAACCTTAGAATATCTAGCAACATCTTTGATCGGATTAGAATGAAGCAACGAGAGGATGAAGAGTTGGTGAAGATCTTTAGCGTGCTCGGTTCAGAACAAGCCAAAGAGTTCAATGCTGGGACGGACGGCCTACTGCGTTACATGGGTAGGACGTGCGTTCCCAATGATGGCGAACTGAAGCGGATCATATTGGAGGAAGCACATCACAGTCGTCTTAGCATACACCCCGGTATGACTAAGATGTACCAAGATCTTAGACGCTCGTTCTGGTGGCCTGGAATGAAGAATGATGTCGCTCGCTTTGTGGCATCTTGTTTAACTTGTCAGCGTGCTAAGGCCGAACACCAACGACCAGGTGGATTGCTTCAACCATTGGAAATACCAGAGTGGAAGTGGGACAGCATTTCTATGGATTTTGTGACCCATCTACCACGTACGGTTCGAAATCATGATTCAATCTGGGTAATCGTGGACAGATTAACAAAGAGCGCCCACTTCCTAGCAGTAAATTTGAAGATGTCAATGATGAATTTGGCTAAGTTGTACATCAAGGAGATCGTTTGTCTTCATGGAGTGCCTTCAAGCATAATTTCTGACCGAGACACGAGATTCACATCTCGGTTTTGGTAATCTTTACAAGGCGAGTTAGGAAGCAAGTTGCAGATGAGTTCAGCTTATCATCCGCAAACGGACGGCCAGTCTGAAAGAACCATCCAGACGTTGGAAGATTTACTAAGGACGTGCGTCCTAGATCATTTGGGCGCCTGGGATGAAGTACTGCCGCTAGTGGAGTTCACGTACAACAACAGTTTTCAAGCTAGCATTGGTATGGCGCCGTTTGAAGCTCTCTATGGAAGGAAATGCCGAACGCCACTTTGCTGGTTCCAGGAAGGAGAGAACGTGCTAACTGGACCTGAGCTCATCCAGCAAACGACTGACAAAGTGAAGTTGATCCAGGAGAGATTGAAGACGTCCCTGAGCAGGCAAAAATCTTATGCGGATAGAAGAAGGAGGCCATTGGAGTTTGCTGCAGGAGATCATGTATTCTTGAGACTCAACCCAATTACTGGAGTGGGCAGAGTCGTTCCTCCAAAGAAGCTGTCGCCAAAGTTCATAGGACCGTACCAGATTTTGAAGAAAATTGGACCAGTAGCTTATGAATTAGCATTGCCACCTCAACTATCAAATCTGCATCCGGTCTTCCATGTGTCTCAACTCAGGAAGTATATAGCCAACCCCTCTCATGTCTTAGAACTGGAAGACATCCACCTACAACCGGATCGAACGCTGGAGTTGCAACCAGTTCGTGTTGAGGACGTTCGCACAAAGTTACACAAAGGGAAGGACGTTCGTTTAGTAAAGATAGTGTGGGACGCTAAGACTGGTGACTCAACTTGGGAAGTGGAGAGTGCGATGAGAGATTTGTATCCACACTTATTCACGGGTAAGTTTTAAATTTTCGAGGACGAAAATTTTTGTAGTTAGGGAGAATGTGAGACCCTGAAAATTTACTCTGTAAATTACCTGTCATATCACCATTAATGCACCCCACAATCCATGCTTATCTCATTAAAACCCACTCCCTAATCTAATCCCATCCCTCTCAGACATACACGGAAACCGCGCCCATCATTCTCTGAAAACGCACATGGCTTCACATGCACACACGCCACGTGTTGCAGAGGAAGTTTCCAGTTCAGAATTTAGTGTGCAGGTGTCAGCTTGGGATACGTTCGCTCAAACGAACATGAATTTAACAAAACTGGATTTTCTAGAACTCTCTCTCTTACCTGCACCACTCATCCTCTTCCTCAGAACCCAAACCCTTCATCTTCTCCAACTTCTCTCATAAACCAGTAAACTTTTCTCTACTGTAACTCACCAAGCTTTCTCCAAATTCCATTTCAGAACCGTAGGAGTGTTCGTCCAGCTGTGATCTTCACTTTGGACCGAACAGAATTAGATTCTAAGCTGGTAAGTTCCTTTCGCTAGTAGTTCGTCCGTTAGGGTTTCATTCGAAACCATGTCCTCGGTTCATGCATGAACTATTTTTAAGCAATCTCTGATTTTGATGTTTAGATCAAGTGAAGATAGTTAGTGAAACTGAGGGTAGAAAGTCTAAGAGACAAATCAAATCTTTGCTGTTGAACGAACCCTGCTATCCAGGTAAGGGAAGCTTATATGTTTAATTTATACTTGCATGTTGTGTAATCTGGATTGCATGTATGATGTTTGAGCTGTATGGACGATCACTGTTATGGAATATGAGTTCTGATTTTGATTGATCTACATGTTGGTTTGATACGTATGAAAAATGGATGTTATGTTGTATGAAGTAAATCTGTATTTTGATGTTGAATATGAAGTTACTGGAATGCATGTTATAAAGTTTATAAATTGAAGATCCTATGAAGCATAAAGTATAAGTTTAAAGGTTGAAATCTGGAAATTTGTTAAGTTTGAGAAATCTGAAACTTAAATCATCCCCTTTGATAAATGACGCTCGTCACCGTACGGTCTTAGACCGTTCGGTTTTCCTTAAAATAATTTAGAATGGAATTCCTTCATTTGGAAAGAATTCTGCTCGAGAACGAGCGTCTCCATTTGGATGTCTGAGCGTTCGTTCAGCTCAGCTGTTTATAAGTATTTGAAACTTTATAAATACGTAACGCTCGGTCTTTAACCGAAGCGTTCGCCATTATAGCGTTCGGCCTTCTGTCGAACGTTCGCCCTTATAGCGTTCGGTCTTTTACTGAACGTTCGTCCTTAATATCGTTCGGTCTTATGTCGAACGTTAGTTCTAAATGACGCTCGGTCTTATACCGAAGCGTTCGTCCTAAACAGCGCTCGGTCTGATACCGAAGCGTTCGTCCTAAACAGCGCTCGGTCTGATACCGAAGCGTTCGTCCTAAACAGCGCTCGGTCTGATTACCGAAGCGTTCGTCCAAAATAGCGTTCGTTCCAACATTTGAATATTTATCCTCTTACGTTCGTTCAAATACTGGCATCAGTTCATTTAATTGGTCAAACAGAGAGTTACGTCCGTCCATCCAGTACTGTATTTGGACGTTCGTCCTATTTTCTTCAAAGGACTGAACGTTCGTCCTTTTGTACTCTTAAAGTTAAAGATGAGATTGATTATGAATTATGATAAATTACAGTGCGAACGTTATATTAAGTGATTTTATGATTATGGAATTTGAACGAGCGTTCCAAGGAGGAACGTCTCAGATGTGTTAAATATTAAATTGGTAAAGTATGACTGTGGTTAGCTAATGCTGGCTTGGTCCATCCTGATATTCCGTGATACTCATCTTCACGTAGAAGGGGGTAGTCATGTGTGGGAATGGCAGGAGGTTCTACTCCTTAGGGGTACTTTGGATAGGGCTAACCTCGAGTGGCAGCTGTTGAGTGTATCCCAGTTACTACATCACTCGGGTGCAAGGACGCCTGTAGCTACATGGTTCATACAGTCCGGACGGTCGTCTATTATATATTTATAAATTACTATGATGAATTATGTTAAATTGTATGTTGTGCGTGTGCATTGAAATGTTGAATGTATGAATTAAATATTATAAGCTTACCCTTTCGTTCTCCTTGTGTTGTCAATTGTCCATGTACGTTCGTCTTGTCTTGCAATGATCATCCGTGTGGATGTGAGCAGATGGTGGTGCATCTCTTGAAGAAATGCTGGAAGAAGAAAATTTAGAAGATGCAAATCTGGTGGAAGTGGAAGTAAAGGCCGAGCCTTAGAGCGCTCGTTAGTTTAGTACTGTAAATGTTAGAGTAGTTTGAACGTTCGGCTAAGTATTTTGTAAAGTCGTTCGTCCTAATTATCTCTGTTTCTGTTTGAGCGTACGCTATTTTTTTTTATTCAAGCCGTTCGGCTTTTGAACTCTGCTTTATTAATGTAAAGACTGTTTGCTGTTTACTGTTAATTGTAATTAATTCTCAATTATGGTAATTACTATATTTTGGGATGTTACAATTACTATTTTCGTTAAATCGACTAATCCTAGAAAATGGCTTTCAATTCTCAAACCTTTGGTGAAGGTGGTTCGACAAATAGACCACCACTATTTGCTGGTGAAAATTATGCTTTTTGGAAAATAAGGATGGAAATCTTTCTTGAATCGGTGGATAAAGGAGTTTGGGATGCAACTTTAAACGGTTCATATGAGCCCACTCATGTTTTAAATGGAAAAGTTGTTTTGAAAATTTTTTCTAAGTGGACTTAAGACGAGAACCGCAGAGCTCAATATGATGTTAAGGCTAGAAATGTGATTGCATCAGCACTAACAATGGATGAATTTTTCAGGATATCACAATGCAAGATGACCAAAGAGATGTAGGAAGTTCTTGAAGTCAAACATGAAGGAACAGATGAAGTAAAGAGAGCTACAAAGCAAGCGAGAGCGACTATCTATGAAGTACATAAGCGATTCACACACATAGGAAATCACCTCATGGCTCTTGGAAAAGTGTTTGACAAGGAGGAAATCAGCATCAAAATATTGAAAAGCCTCAACAGAACCTGGCAGCCGAAAGTCACTGCCATATCTGAATCAAGAGACTTGACTAGCATGAACATGGCCACCTTATTTGGAAAACTCAGAGAACATGAATTGGAGCTTGGAAGGCTAAAGGAGGAAGAAGAAATTGAAGAAAAGAATTCAATTGCCCTAAAGGCCATAAGCAAGAAAGTTGCAAAGAATCTTGAATCTGAAGCTGACTTAGAAACAGAACTGCATGACAAAGAGATAATGAACATGGTGGTAAGGAAGTTTAATCGGTTTATGAAAAATAAAAGTTCCACCACTTAGTATGCAGGTCCTGTAAAAGGAATGAAAATTTCAAGAAATAGTGTTTCCAATGCTGCGAGTGTGGAAGAGAAGGACACATCAAACCAGATTGTCTAGACTTGAAGATCAGACAAAAGGGAAGAAGAAATTGTACACAAGACAAGGGAAGGAAGTAAAAGTGATGGAATCGTACTTGATGTAGTCCTCCTTTTGTATTTTTATCTTTTATAGTTTAGCTCTTAAGGAGCATGGGTTACTATAAATACCCAGCTCCTCTATTGTATTGTTACTTTTGAGTTTAATGAGAATTGAATTTTCTGAAATCAGAAATTATTCTCTCTTGAAAGTCAGGCTAGAGAGTCCAAAGACTCCCTCTAGCCACCTTCCAAGCACACTCTCTCCCTTTCATTTTCCATTTCCACCGTGCTTCTCTCTCATCCCACACCATCCGCTTCAGCATAGTGGCGTCAACACTTCTTGGCCACGCATCCTCCTTCCTCTGGTGCACATCATCTAGTACCGTGCACGCGTCAACGTTCCTTTCCTCCACCTCTTCATTCAGCCACTCGTGACATCTTTCACGCTTCACTTTCATTCCTCTCCCGTAAGAACATCACCACATTTCTCTCATTTTCTACTTCGAATAAACCTCATCAGCTAGGGTTTTCTTCTTGAGTGCATCACCATCACAGATCTACGTCTCGTCCTTCGTAAGTTTTCATTTCTCTTCATGAATATACATCTCCTTCCATATTTGCACCTCATCTTCACCGTTCTTTCGATTTCCACCGATTAAAAACCTTGTTTCCCAATTCAATCCATTTTCCACCGTTCAATCTTCATTTTGAACCGATTAATCGGTTAATATTGGGTTTCCTTCCATTTCTAGGGTTTCTATCGAATTTAACCCTCTATTTCTTGTTCTTCTTCGAGTTTTTGTCTTTTTCCGCTGCGTTCACATATGGAGGAAGCTTCGAAGGAGCTCGCAACACGCACGTTCGTCGTCTCCTTGGAGGCTCGTCCATCAAGTGGTATTCAGAGCTCAGGTTCGAGCACGCTTCAGAGGTAAGTTGTCTTCGTTCTCTGTTTTCTCGTTGTTTTCGCTTGAGTCCGAGTTGAGTTGTTTCGATTCGGTCTTGGCCGATTCATATTTTGTTCATTTGATTCACGTTCTGTTTCATGTCATCGTCTGATAGTTTCATCTCTTTTTGATTTTTTGCGTTTTGTTTCGTTCAATTTCTCTTTCGTTCATTGTTTCTGTTTTGAGTTTTGTTTCATTTGATTCAGTGTTGCTTTTTGTTTTGTCTCGCGTCTTTGATTCAAATCGTGTTGATCTGTTTAGCTTATGCATTGTTCATCATTTCTTTTACTGTCTTGTTTTGAGTTCTATATTCTGATTAGTGCATCTGTGCATTTTTCTGTGTTTGAGTCAGTGTTTCATCTTTTTAAATTGGTGCATTCTATTTTGAGTAAATTTTCTTTTGAAATCCAAGTTCAGTTTTGTCTAAAAGTCATGTGCATTGGTTGAAACTGATGTAGTTTTTGAATGTCCTAAAACTGATTTCAGTTGTGCATTTGATCATCAAATTGTGTTTGAGCCTTGGTATAAACTCTATCACACCGCAAAAGCAATGAAACATTTAAATGAATGAGCTGGTTGATAGATATCCATTGGCCAGTCCAATTGATTCTTTAAAGTTGAAAAATGTTTTAGTCAAGATTCTTTTGATAAATTCATTTCTGGATTTTGAGCTGCTGTTAAAAAGCAAGTGCATACTGCAAAGATCAATGAAAGGCATAGCCTAGATTAGTAGCACTTGTGAACACAGTTTAACCTTGTTGCAGCAGTTGGCCGATCTGCATTACTTTGCTTGTGTCTATGTTCTTTGCGTTTCTTAATCTGGTTTAGCATTAGATCTTTGCTGGACATCTTGCATTAACTTCCTAGTGTCTTGTTTGAATTTTAATTGTTGTCTGAGTTTAGCTAGTTGATGAAAAGCTATTTGAATCTGAGTTAAAATTTGGGTGGTAGAGTTGCTTGAAATAGGAAAATATCAAGGTTAGCTCAATCGGATTTCCTAAAGGCACGTTTCTGCTTATGTATGCAATACAAACAAGTTTGTTTTAGCATTTATAACGCGTTGAAGCAAAGAAAATGAATGCTTTAGCTGACCTATGTGTTTTCACTACTTGTACCATCAAATTCTGACCAATTTTTTTTCATTCACAAGTTGCTAGTTGGTTGCCTTTCTGAAATCTGTGATTGGTGCATGTGAAATTGAGTTGTCATTGCAGCAAAAGCTTGGTCGTTCTGTTTTCATATAAAAAAAACAATTGACAAAAGAAACATTTACATAGTTATAAAAAGCTGAAAGACCAGTGCAATTAACTTTTCTGAAATCTGATGCACCAGAAAACTGTTGTGCTCTGTTAGCATTTCATCAAACAGTTTCACTCAGTTGCTTTGAGCTTAAAATTTTGATGATATTGCAACTTGTTTCTGTTTCTTGTTTTATGAATCTGTTCTAGATCTTTTGGTAGGTTCAGTTTTTGGTGCCTTCTTCTTAAATAGCTTTGTTTCTTGTTTGTCACTTGTTGGCTGTCTTAGTTTTGTCTACATTACATGTAAAATCTGTTCAGCTGTTCTAATTTGAGCTTTGTTTGCTTTCATAATCTGATATTGAGTCAATTTCTCTGCTGTGTTGTCAGTTTCATTATCTGGTGCTTACATTCTTGGTGGTTGTCTTGTATTTTCCATTACTCTATTTAGCCTAGCCTTTTCTGAGATGAGAAGTTTTTACACTTTGGTTTCTGGAATTTGAAGGAAGGTTTGTGTGCTTGGTAGTATCTTAGGTGGTGGTGGTCTGAAAGATTCTCCAGCTTTGAACTGCCAAGGGAGAATCTCCCTTTCAAACCTTTTCCTTTATGTGCTTTAAAATTTCAAAAGAGAAGCCTGAGTGTTGTGAGTTTCGTAAGGCTGACTTGGCCTAATTCCTTGGCAATTTGAAATAGAGAATTTCATTGTTCATCTAACTGTGTTGCTGACTGTTCATTGTGCAGGAAAAGGAGTTTGAGTGATCAAACTAGAGCAGCTGTGATTGTACTCATTTTAATCTGCTCTTGCATTCATTTTGAACCTTAATTTGTTTGTTGAATCACTGCTACTTTACCTGTTCTGATTGCATTTTGAACTTCTTCATTTTGTTGCATCAACACTGTTTTAATTGCCAATTTCTGATTACACATACTTCTGCACATACTGCTGCACATTGTATTTCATTGGTTTGATCAGATTGGTCTGCTACTTTTGATTAATCTCGAACATTGTTGTCACCAGTTTGGTCCATTGATTCTGACCAGTTTAATTCACTGATTTGCTATACAGGCTATACTGGTCATTTAATTGTGAATCAACTTATTCTTCATTTTTCCTACATTGTATCATGTGGTGGATCTACTGTTTTTGGTGTAGCTGTGTAGACCTGATTTAATTGGTGTCATATAGCTAGTGCATCAGTTACAAGAATGCAGTGTAGGATGTCTACAAGTGAAGAATGAATCTGCTGATTAGTTGAGCACGAGGAAGAACCTACAACAAAGTCCACTAAAGCCAACAACTCAAAATAGCATTAATTAGGGAAGTTGCTTAGCTATATTGCTTCTGTTTGTTTAAACTGTTTGTGTTATAGCTTGCAATTTGTTGGATGTTGTGATTTGCTGAATTGGATGTGATTTTCTTGCAGTTTATTCCTAGAGAGCAAAAGACATCTTCTTTGTGACTACATCAAGGGCACAAGACCGAGAAAAGGAAACTGATCAGGAAAGACCAAGAGAATTGATAGCAGAAGCACAAAGAGGAACAACAAAGCTGAATGAAGTGTACCAGGTCCGTGGCAGCGGACATGTTTTGTATTTTTTTTGTTCCATTTGATGTGTAATAGGTTGATAGGCTAGCTTTCTTTTAATTTCATTTTTTTTGTTTGTAAAAAGGCCTTTTATAAAGTCCAAGTGCTTTGGAAGAGTCCTTGGTGCTCTTTCAAACTCTTGGCAACTTTAACTTGCTTTAATTTTAGCATAGCTAGATAGGTGAATGTGTCTTGTTAGCCAAAGCTACAAGCTTCACCATAGGAGTAGAATTTAATATTGACTTGATTTGTGTATCTCGTAGGGGTCATTAGAGTCCGCTGGTTTCTTTAGTGTTTTTGTTTCTTTGATTTTGTGTTCACGTTTAGGGTTGATTAGGCTAAAAGGGATTAAACTCTAAGCCTTTTCACACTAGAGTCCGAAGAGTCTAGTCTTTTAGTGTTTAATTGTTTGTGATTGTTTGAGTTGTGTACTTTGTTTCTAAAGGTGATTTTAGTTTAAGGGGTAATTAGTTAGTAGCCTAAGACATTTCTGGCAAGGCAAGACTTGGTACTTAAGCAGCTCTTTAGCTCACCTCTCTTACCTGGGACTTGTCTAAGTGAAAGTTTTGAACCCTTTAGATTAAGAAAACTTTTAAAAACAAAGATGTCTTCTTATAGTTCATATAGGTCTTCTAGGTTAGATAAAGTTGATGAAATGTTTAAACAAGCTAGGAATCTTCCATCATTTGGTAAAGACATAGGTGCATTAACATACCTAGCTTGGGAAAAAGAAATTGATAAAATAAATCCTTGGTTTTGTGAAGAGAGTGAATCTTATGTTCTTAGTATATATCTCTCTAAGTTAGAAGTGCATGCAAGAGAGTGGTGGAATGAAAGACAATATCATGTTAGGAAAGGTAGAAAGTCCTCCATACGTGATTGGCATGATTTAAAAGCTTGCATGAGAAGAAAGTTTGTGCCTTCAAGCATTAAAAGAAACCTAGAACTAATTAGGGATTGCATTAATGATGGAAAATTATTTCTTGAGAGTTTAAATGATCATGGGTTTCTTCGTAGAGAATTAGAATTTGGGGCAAGACTTAAGGAGATCAAGGATAAGAAAAGAGAACGAGAGGTTGAGAGAAAAGAAAAGGAAGAAAAGAAAGAAGAAGAGAAGAGAGAGAGAGAACAAATAGAGAAAAGAGAAGAGAGAAGAAGAGAGGAATTAAGAAGAGAAGAAGAGAGAAAAGAAGAAAAGAGAGAAAGGCAAGAAAGAGAGAAGAAAGAAAAGGACAAATTGTTACTGATGACAAATCCTATTCTTTCAAAGACTGTGGAACCTAAAAGGGAAGGTTTCCAAATCTTTACTTCTTTTCCAATAATTGATTACTTTTCAATTTTTGACTTCTCTTTCAAACCAATTGTCATGAAAACATTTTCAAAATATGACAATTCAAATCTTGAGTTATTGTTATCTTTAAGAAAACAATTAACTCAAGATAAAATTGAATTTGGACTTCTAAGATTTTCAAAGATTACTAATCAAAGTATTAGAAGTTCTTATTCTCTTGTTTTTAAAGAAAAATTCTTTCTTGGATTGATATTAACCGAAGATATATTTGATGTGTATTGCAGATTCGTGTTTGATCCAGGAGGAAGAAAACTAGATCTAAAAGAATAAGGCCATTCTAAGATGGCCATGCTCCCAAAGATTGTGTGGAGCTTCTTCATAAGGCGATTGCCAGATTTGAGGACAAATCTTTTTTAAGAGGGAGGGTATGATGGAATCGTACTTGATGTAGTCCTCCTTTTGTATTTTTATCTTTTATAGTTTAGCTCTTAAGGAGCATGGGTTACTATAAATACCCAGCTCCTCTATTGTATTGTTACTTTTGAGTTTAATGAGAATTGAATTTTCTGAAATCAGAAATTATTCTCTCTTGAAAGTCAGGCTAGAGAGTCCAAAGACTCCCTCTAGCCACCTTCCAAGCACACTCTCTCCCTTTCATTTTCCATTTCCACCGTGCTTCTCTCTCATCCCACACCATCCGCTTCAGCATAGTGGCGTCAACACTTCTTGGCCACGCATCCTCCTTTCTTTGGTGCACATCATCTAGTACCGTGCACGCGTCAACGTTCCTTTCCTCCACCTCTTCATTCAGCCACTCGTGACATCTTTCACGCTTCACTTTCATTCCTCTCCCGTGAGAACATCACCACATTTCTCTCATTTTCCACTTCGAATAAACCTCATCAGCTAGGGTTTTCTTCTTGAGTGCATCACCATCACAGATCTACGTCTCGTCCTTCGTAAGTTTTCATTTCTCTTCATGAATATACATCTCCTTCCATATTTGCACCTCATCTTCACCGTTCTTTCGATTTCCACCGATTAAAAACCTTGTTTCCCGATTCAATCCATTTTCCACCGTTCAATCTTCATTTTGAACCGATTAATCGGTTAATATTGGGTTTCCTTCCATTTCTAGGGTTTCTATCGAATTTAACCCTCTATTTCTTGTTCTTCTTCGAGTTTTTGTCCTTTTCCACTGCGTTCACATCTGGAGGAAGCTTCGAAGGAGCTCGCAACACGCACGTTAGTCGTCTCCTTGGAGGCTCGTCCATCAAAAAGAGTGCATACATTGCCTGGAAAATAGTGATACTGATTCTTCAAGCGATGAGGACTACAACATTGAAGAAGAGTAAAATATTTGCTTCATGGCTGGATCTGCACGGACAGATTATGACAGTGATGAGGAATTTGAAAATGAGCCGATAGAAGTAAAGAATGAAACGCTGCTAGATGCGTTTAAGAAAATACACGCAGAGGCTATCTGACTTCAATATAAGGTAAATCGACTTACCTTTGACAGAAAGGATTATGAATATAGAATCAATAATCTGGTAGAGGAAAATGAAAAATTGAAAAAGGAGTTAAAAGATGCCTTAGAGACTATCAACATAGTCAAAACTGAAACAAAGATAGTTGGAAAAGAATGTGAAAAAATGTCCTATTCATATTGAAAAAATTGATTACTTGACTAACACTCTAGCAAAATTCACATAGGAAAAGAAAACTTAGATGTCGTTCTAAGAGCTCAGTAGAGCTG
>NW_028274563.1:0-32473 GCF_029865625.1 Vigna umbellata
CGTCCCCTCGTCCCTTCCTCCCTTCCTCAGTTCGTTCAGTTCGTCCACTTCGTCCATTTCGTCCACTTCGTCCCTTTCGTCCACTTTCGTCCACTTCGTCCACTTCGTCCAATTTGTCCATTCGTCCACCTCGTCCAGTTTGTCAACTTGGTCAAATTCGTCCACTTCTTCCGCTTCTTCCACTTCTCCACTTCTTCTCCTTCTTCTTCTTCGTTCATTTCTTCCTCTTCTTCCACTTCTGCTTTTTCTTCCACTTCTTCTCCTTCTTCTTCTTTGTGCACTTCGTCCATAAACTTCTTCAATTTCTTCCACTTCTTCCACTTTTTCTCCTTCTTCTTCTTCGTCCACGTTCGTCAACTTCGTCCACTTGGTCCACTTCTCCACTTCGTCAACTTCCTCCACTTCGTTCAGTTCGTTTACTTTGTCCACTTCCTCCACTTTGTCCTCTCCGTCTTCTTCTTCCACTTCTTTCACTTCTTCCACTTCTTGTCCTTCTTCTTCTTCGTCCACGTTCGTGTCCAATTTGTCGAGTTCGTCCAGCTCGTCCACTTCGTCCAATTTTCCAACTTCGTCCACTTCGTCCAATTCGTCAACTTAATCCACTTCTTCTACTTCTTCCACTTCGTCCACTCTTCCCTTTCTTCCTCTTCTTCTCCTTCTTCTTCTTCGTCCACCTCTTCCACTTCTTCCACTTCTTCTTCTTCGTCCACTTCTTCCACTTCTTCCACTCTCTTCTTCTTCTTCCACTTCTTCTCCTTCTCGTCTTCGTCCATTACGTCCACTTCCTCCACCCGTTCAGTTCGTGCACTTCGTTCACCTTCGTCCTTTTCGTCCACTTCTTCCACTTCTTCACTCTTCAGCTTCTTCTCCTTCTTCTCTTTCTTCGTCCACTTCGTCCACTACTTCCACTTCTTTCCACTTCTCTCCATTTTCTTCTTCGTGCACTTCTTCCACTTCTTTGCACTTCTTTCTTCTCTTCTTCCACTTCTTCTTCTCTTCTTCTTCGTCCCTTCTTCTCTTCTTCCACTTCTTCCTCTTCTCCACTTCTTCCACTTCTTCTTCTACTTCGTCAACTTCGTCGTCCACTTTGTTCGCTTCCTCCACTTCCTCCACTCCTCCACTTCGTCAAGTTCGTTCACTTCGTCCACTTCCTCCACTTTGTCCACTTCCCCACTTCGTTCCACTTCCCCACTTCGTCCACTTCGCCACAACGTCCACTTCTTCCACTTCTTCCACTTCCCATCCTTTCTCTTATTCATCCACTTCTTCCACTCGTCACTTTGTCCATGTTTTCCATTTCGTCCACTACGTCCACTTCGCCCAATTTGTCTAATTCGTCCACTTCGTCAACATCGTCTAGTTTGTCAACTTCGTCAACTTTGTCCACTTTATCCATTTCTTCCCCTTCTTCCACTTCTTCTTCTTCTTCCATTCTTCTCCTTCTTATTCTTCGTCCACTTCGTCAACTCGTCCACTTCGTCCACTTCGTTCAGCTCGTTCATTTCGCCACTACATCCACTTCGTCCACTTGTTCACTTCGTCCATTTCGTCCACTTCGTCCACTTCGTCCACTTCGTCCACTTCGTCCACTTCGTCCAATTTGTCCAATTCGTCCACTTCGTCCACTTCCTCCACTTCGTCCAGTTTGTCAACTTCGTCCACTTCTTCCCTTCTGGTTTTTCTTCTTCTTTCGTCCATTTCGTCCACTTCGTCCACTTTGTCCACTTTGTCCATTTCGTCCCTTCGTCCATTTGTCCAATTCGTCCACTTCTCAACTTCTTCTCCTTCTTCTTTCTTCGTCCACTACTTCCACTTCTTCCACTTCTTCTCCATTTTCTTCTTCGCCACTTCTTCCACTTCTTCCACTTCTTCTTCTTCTTCCACTCTTCTCCTTCTTCTTCTTCGTCCACTTCTTCCACTTCTTCCACTTCTTCCACTTCTTCCACTTCTTCCCTTCTTCTTCTCGCCACTTCGTACAACTTCGTCCACTTTGTCCGCTTCCTCCACTTCGTCCACTTCCTCCGCTTCCTCCACTTCGTCAAGTTCGTTCACTTCGCCCACTTCCTCCGCTTCGTCCACTTCGCCACTTCGTCCACTTCGCCACTTCGTCCACTTCTTCCACTTCGTCAACTTTGTCCACTTTTTCCATTTCGTCCACTACGTCCACTTCGTGCAATTTGTCTAATTCGTACACTTCGTCAACATCACCTAGTTTATCAACTTCGTCAACTTCTTCCACTTATTCCCCTTCTTTCACTTCTTCTTCTTCTTCCACTTCTTCTGCTTCTTCTTCTTCGTCCACTTCGTCAACTTTGTCCACTTCGTCCACTTCGTTCAGTTCGTTCACTTCGTCGACTTTGTCCACTTCGTCCATTTCGTACACTTCGTCCACTTCCTCCACTTCGTCCATTTTGTACATTCGTCAACTTCGTCCACTTCTTCCACTTCGTCCACTTCTTCTATTTCTTCCAGTTCTTGCACTTCTTGTCCTTCTTCTTCTTCGTCCACTTCGTCCAATTTGTCCAGTTCGTCCACTTCGTCCAGTTTGCCAACTTCGTCCACTTTGTCAACTTCGTCCACTTCTTTTAGTTCTTCCACTTCCTCCACTTCTTCCGCTTATTCCACTTCTTCTCCTTCTTCTTCTTCGTCCACTTCTTCCACTTCTTCCACTTCTTCTCCTTCTTCGTCTTCGTCAACTTCGTCCACTTCTTCCACTTCTTCTCCTTCTTTTTCTTCATCCGCTTTGTCCACTTCGTCCACTACGTCCACTTCCTCCACTTCGTTCAGTTCGTGCACCTCGTGCACTTCGTCAACTTCGTCCACTTCTTCCACTTCGACAACTTCGTCTACTTCTTCCACTTGTTCCACTTGTTCACTTCTTCCACTTCTTCTACTTCTTCTCCTGCTTCTCCTTCTTCTTCTTCGTCCACTTCGATAATTTCGTCCACTTCTTCCACTTCTTCCACTTCTTGTGCTTTTTGTTCTTCGTGCACTTCTTCTTCTTCTTCTACTTCTTCTCCTTCTTCTTCTTCGTCCACTTCGTCCAGTTCTTCCATTTCTTCTCCTTCTTCTTCTTCATCCACTTCATCCACTTCGTCCACTTCGTAAGCTTCCTCCACTTCGTCCGCTTCCTCCACTTCGTCCACTTCCTCCACTTCGTCCAATTCGTCCACTTCCTCCACTTCTTCAACTTCCTCCACATCTTCGACTTCTTGTCCTTCTTCTTCTTCTTCCTCCACTTCGTCCACTTCCTCCGCTTCCTCCACTTCGTCAAGTTCGTTCACTTCGCCCACTTCCTCCACTTCGTCCACTTCGCCACTTCGTCCACTTCTTCCACTTCGTCAACTTTGTCCACTTTTTCCATTTCGTCCACTACGTCCACTTCGTGCAATTTGTCTAATTCGTACACTTCGTCTACATCACCTAGTTTATCAACTTCGTCAACTTCTTCCACTTCTTCTTCTTCTTCCACTTCTTCTCCTTCTTTTTCTTCATCCACTTCGTCAACTTCGTCCACTTCGTCCACTTCGTCTAGTTTGTTCATTTCGTCCACTTCGTCCATTTCGTACAGTTCGTCCATTTCGTACACTTCGTGAACTTCGTCCACTTCGTCCACGTCTTCCACTTCGTCCACTTCTTCCACTTCGTGCACTTCTTCCATTTCTTGCACTTCTTCTTCTTCTTCCACTTCTTCTCCTTCTTCTTCTTCGTCCACTTCTTCCACTTCTTCCACTTCTTCCTCTTCTTCCACTTCTTCCACTTCTTCTTCTTCGTCCACTTCGTCAACTTCGTCCACTTTGTCCGCTTCCTCCACTTCCTCCACTTCCTCCACTTCGTCAAGTTCGTTCACTTCGTCCACTTCCTCCACGTCGTCCACTTCGCCACAAGGTCCACTTCTTCCACTTCTTCCACTTCTTGTCCTTCTTGTTCTTCGTCCACTTCTTCCACTTCGTCCACTTTGTCCACGTTTTCCATTTCGTCCACTACGTCCACTTCGTCCAATTTGTCTAATTCGTCGACTTCGTCATCATCGTCTAGTTTGTCAACTTCGTCAACTTTGTCCACTTCATCCACTTCTTCCCCTTCTTCCACTTCTTCTTCTTCTTCCACTTCTTCTCCTTCTTATTCTTCGTCCACTTCGTCAACTTCGTCCACTTCGTCCACTTCGTTCAGCTCGTTCATTTCGTCCACTACATCCACTTCATCCACTTGTTCAACTTCGTCCACTTCGTCCATTTCGTCCACTTCGTCCACTTCGTCCACTTCGTCCACTTCGTACAATTTGTCCAATTCGTCCACTTCGTCCACTCCCTCCACTTCGTCCAGTTTGTCAACTTCGTCAACTTCGTCCACTTCTTCCACTTCTTCCACTTCTGGCTTTTCTTCTTCTTCGTCCATTTCATCCACTTCGTCCACTTTGTCCATTTCGTCCACTTCGTCCAATTTGTCCAATTCGTCCACTTCTTCAACTTCTTCTCCTTCTTCTTCTTCGTCCACTACTTCCACTTCTTCCACTTCTTCTCCATTTTCTTCTTCGTCCACTTCTTCCACTTCTTCCACTTCTTCTTCTTCTTCCACTTCTTCTCCTTCTTCTTCTTCGTCCACTTCTTCCACTTCTTCTCCTTCTTCTTCTTCGTCCACTTCGTCAACTTCGTCCACTTTGTCCGCTTCCTCCACTTCCTCCACTTCCTCCGCTTCCTCCACTTCGTCAAGTTCGTTCACTTCGCCCACTTCCTCCACTTCGTCCAATTCGCCACTTCGTCCACTTCTTCCACTTCGTCAACTTTGTCCACTTTTTCCATTTCCTCCACTACGTCCACTTCGTCCAATTTGTCTAATTCGTACACTTCGTCAACATCGTCTAGTTTATCAACTTCGTCAACTTCTTCCACTTCTTCCCCTTCTTCCACTTCTTCTTCTTCTTCCACTTCTTCTTCTTCTTCTACTTCTTCTCCTTTTTCGTCTTCGTCCACTTCATCCACTTCGTCCACTTCTTCCACTTCTTCCAATTCTTCCACTTCTTCTCCTTCTTTTTCTTCATCCACTTTGTCGACTTCGTCCACTACGTCCACTACGTCCACTTCCTCCACTTCCTCCAGTTCGTTCAGTTCGTCCACTTCGTCCATTTCGTCCACTTCGTCCACTTCGTCCACTTCGTCCACTTCGTCCAATTTGTCCAATTCGTCCACCTCGTCCAGTTTGTCAACTTGGTCAAATTCGTCCACTTCTTCCGCTTCTTCCACTTCTTCCACTTCTTCTCCTTCTTCTTCTTCGTTCATTTCTTCCTCTTCTTCCACTTCTGCTTTTTCTTCCACTTCTTCTCCTTCTTCTTCTTTGTGCACTTCGTCCATAAACTTCTTCAATTTCTTCCACTTCTTCCACTTTTTCTCCTTCTTCTTCTTCGTCCACTTCGTCAACTTCGTCCACTTGGTCCACTTCCTCCACTTCGTCAACTTCCTCCACTTCGTTCAGTTCGTTTACTTTGTCCACTTCCTCCACTTTGTCCTCTCCGTCTTCTTCTTCCACTTCTTTCACTTCTTCCACTTCTTGTCCTTCTTCTTCTTCGTCCACTTCGTCCAATTTGTCGAGTTCGTCCAGCTCGTCCACTTCGTCCAATTTGCCAACTTCGTCCACTTCGTCCAATTCGTCAACTTAATCCACTTCTTCTACTTCTTCCACTTCGTCCACTTCTTCCACTTCTTCCTCTTCTTCTCCTTCTTCTTCTTCGTCCACCTCTTCCACTTCTTCCACTTCTTCTTCTTCGTCCACTTCTTCCACTTCTTCCACTTCTTCTTCTTCTTCCACTTCTTCTCCTTCTTCGTCTTCGTCCATTACGTCCACTTCCTCCACCTCGTTCAGTTCGTGCACTTCGTTCACTTCGTCCTTTTCGTCCACTTCTTCCACTTCTTCCACTTCTTCAGCTTCTTCTCCTTCTTCTTCTTCGTCCACTTCGTCCACTACTTCCACTTCTTCCACTTCTTCTCCATTTTCTTCTTCGTGCACTTCTTCCACTTCTTGCACTTCTTCTTCTTCTTCCACTTCTTCTTCTCCTTCTTCTTCGTCCACTTCTTCCTCTTCTTCCACTTCTTCCTCTTCTTCCACTTCTTCCACTTCTTCTTCTACTTCGTCAACTTCGTCCACTTTGTTCGCTTCCTCCACTTCCTCCACTTCCTCCACTTCGTCAAGTTCGTTCACTTCGTCCACTTCCTCCACTTCGTCCACTTCCCCACTTCGTCCACTTCCCCACTTCGTCCACTTCGCCACAACGTCCACTTCTTCCACTTCCCATCCTTCTTCTTATTCATCCACTTCTTCCACTTCGTCCACTTTGTCCATGTTTTCCATTTCGTCCACTACGTCCACTTCGCCCAATTTGTCTAATTCGTCCACTTCGTCAACATCGTCTAGTTTGTCAACTTCGTCAACTTTGTCCACTTTATCCATTTCTTCCCCTTCTTCCACTTCTTCTTCTTCTTCCACTTCTTCTCCTTCTTATTCTTCGTCCACTTCGTCAACTTCGTCCACTTCGTCCACTTCGTTCAGCTCGTTCATTTCGTCCACTACATCCACTTCGTCCACTTGTTCAACTTCGTCCATTTCGTCCACTTCGTCCACTTCGTCCACTTCGTCCACTTCGTCCAATTTGTCCAATTCGTCCACTTCGTCCACTTCCTCCACTTCGTCCAGTTTGTCAACTTCGTCCACTTCTTCCACTTCTGGTTTTTCTTCTTCTTCGTCCATTTCGTCCACTTCGTCCACTTTGTCCACTTTGTCCATTTCGTCCACTTCGTCCAATTTGTCCAATTCGTCCACTTCTTCAACTTCTTCTCCTTCTTCTTCTTCGTCCACTACTTCCACTTCTTCCACTTCTTCTCCATTTTCTTCTTCGTCCACTTCTTCCACTTCTTCCACTTCTTCTTCTTCTTCCACTTCTTCTCCTTCTTCTTCTTCGTCCACTTCTTCCACTTCTTCCACTTCTTCCACTTCTTCTCCTTCTTCTTCTTCGTCCACTTCGTCAACTTCGTCCACTTTGTCCGCTTCCTCCACTTCGTCCACTTCCTCCGCTTCCTCCACTTCGTCAAGTTCGTTCACTTCGCCCACTTCCTCCGCTTCGTCCACTTCGCCACTTCGTCCACTTCGCCACTTCGTCCACTTCTTCCACTTCGTCAACTTTGTCCACTTTTTCCATTTCGTCCACTACGTCCACTTCGTGCAATTTGTCTAATTCGTACACTTCGTCAACATCACCTAGTTTATCAACTTCGTCAACTTCTTCCACTTATTCCCCTTCTTTCACTTCTTCTTCTTCTTCCACTTCTTCTGCTTCTTCTTCTTCGTCCACTTCGTCAACTTTGTCCACTTCGTCCACTTCGTTCAGTTCGTTCACTTCGTCGACTTTGTCCACTTCGTCCATTTCGTACACTTCGTCCACTTCCTCCACTTCGTCCATTTTGTACATTCGTCAACTTCGTCCACTTCTTCCACTTCGTCCACTTCTTCTATTTCTTCCAGTTCTTGCACTTCTTGTCCTTCTTCTTCTTCGTCCACTTCGTCCAATTTGTCCAGTTCGTCCACTTCGTCCAGTTTGCCAACTTCGTCCACTTTGTCAACTTCGTCCACTTCTTTTAGTTCTTCCACTTCCTCCACTTCTTCCGCTTATTCCACTTCTTCTCCTTCTTCTTCTTCGTCCACTTCTTCCACTTCTTCCACTTCTTCTCCTTCTTCGTCTTCGTCAACTTCGTCCACTTCTTCCACTTCTTCTCCTTCTTTTTCTTCATCCGCTTTGTCCACTTCGTCCACTACGTCCACTTCCTCCACTTCGTTCAGTTCGTGCACCTCGTGCACTTCGTCAACTTCGTCCACTTCTTCCACTTCGACAACTTCGTCTACTTCTTCCACTTGTTCCACTTGTTCACTTCTTCCACTTCTTCTACTTCTTCTCCTGCTTCTCCTTCTTCTTCTTCGTCCACTTCGATAATTTCGTCCACTTCTTCCACTTCTTCCACTTCTTGTGCTTTTTGTTCTTCGTGCACTTCTTCTTCTTCTTCTACTTCTTCTCCTTCTTCTTCTTCGTCCACTTCGTCCAGTTCTTCCATTTCTTCTCCTTCTTCTTCTTCATCCACTTCATCCACTTCGTCCACTTCGTAAGCTTCCTCCACTTCGTCCGCTTCCTCCACTTCGTCCACTTCCTCCACTTCGTCCAATTCGTCCACTTCCTCAACTTCGTCCACTTCCTCCACTTCTTCAACTTCCTCCACATCTTCGACTTCTTGTCCTTCTTCTTCTTCTTCCTCCACTTCGTCCACTTCCTCCGCTTCCTCCACTTCGTCAAGTTCGTTCACTTCGCCCACTTCCTCCACTTCGTCCACTTCGCCACTTCGTCCACTTCTTCCACTTCGTCAACTTTGTCCACTTTTTCCATTTCGTCCACTACGTCCACTTCGTGCAATTTGTCTAATTCGTACACTTCGTCTACATCACCTAGTTTATCAACTTCGTCAACTTCTTCCACTTCTTCTTCTTCTTCCACTTCTTCTCCTTCTTTTTCTTCATCCACTTCGTCAACTTCGTCCACTTCGTCCACTTCGTCTAGTTTGTTCATTTCGTCCACTTCGTCCATTTCGTACAGTTCGTCCATTTCGTACACTTCGTGAACTTCGTCCACTTCGTCCACGTCTTCCACTTCGTCCACTTCTTCCACTTCGTGCACTTCTTCCATTTCTTGCACTTCTTCTTCTTCTTCCACTTCTTCTCCTTCTTCTTCTTCGTCCACTTCTTCCACTTCTTCCACTTCTTCCTCTTCTTCCACTTCTTCCACTTCTTCTTCTTCGTCCACTTCGTCAACTTCGTCCACTTTGTCCGCTTCCTCCACTTCCTCCACTTCCTCCACTTCGTCAAGTTCGTTCACTTCGTCCACTTCCTCCACGTCGTCCACTTCGCCACAAGGTCCACTTCTTCCACTTCTTCCACTTCTTGTCCTTCTTGTTCTTCGTCCACTTCTTCCACTTCGTCCACTTTGTCCACGTTTTCCATTTCGTCCACTACGTCCACTTCGTCCAATTTGTCTAATTCGTCGACTTCGTCATCATCGTCTAGTTTGTCAACTTCGTCAACTTTGTCCACTTCATCCACTTCTTCCCCTTCTTCCACTTCTTCTTCTTCTTCCACTTCTTCTCCTTCTTATTCTTCGTCCACTTCGTCAACTTCGTCCACTTCGTCCACTTCGTCCACTTCGTTCAGCTCGTTCATTTCGTCCACTACATCCACTTCATCCACTTGTTCAACTTCGTCCACTTCGTCCATTTCGTCCACTTCGTCCACTTCGTCCACTTCGTCCACTTCGTACAATTTGTCCAATTCGTCCACTTCGTCCACTCCCTCCACTTCGTCCAGTTTGTCAACTTCGTCAACTTCGTCCACTTCTTCCACTTCTTCCACTTCTGGCTTTTCTTCTTCTTCGTCCATTTCATCCACTTCGTCCACTTTGTCCACTTTGTCCATTTCGTCCACTTCGTCCAATTTGTCCAATTCGTCCACTTCTTCAACTTCTTCTCCTTCTTCTTCTTCGTCCACTACTTCCACTTCTTCCACTTCTTCTCCATTTTCTTCTTCGTCCACTTCTTCCACTTCTTCCACTTCTTCTTCTTCTTCCACTTCTTCTCCTTCTTCTTCTTCGTCCACTTCTTCCACTTCTTCTCCTTCTTCTTCTTCGTCCACTTCGTCAACTTCGTCCACTTTGTCCGCTTCCTCCACTTCCTCCACTTCCTCCGCTTCCTCCACTTCGTCAAGTTCGTTCACTTCGCCCACTTCCTCCACTTCGTCCAATTCGCCACTTCGTCCACTTCTTCCACTTCGTCAACTTTGTCCACTTTTTCCATTTCCTCCACTACGTCCACTTCGTCCAATTTGTCTAATTCGTACACTTCGTCAACATCGTCTAGTTTATCAACTTCGTCAACTTCTTCCACTTCTTCCCCTTCTTCCACTTCTTCTACTTCTTCTCCTTTTTCGTCTTCGTCCACTTCATCCACTTCGTCCACTTCTTCCACTTCTTCCAATTCTTCCACTTCTTCTCCTTCTTTTTCTTGATCCACTTTGTCGACTTCGTCCACTACGTCCACTACGTCCACTTCCTCCACTTCCTCCAGTTCGTTCAGTTCGTCCACTTCGTCCATTTCGTCCACTTCGTCCACTTCGTCCACTTCGTCCACTTCGTCCACTTCGTCCACTTCGTCCAATTTGTCCAATTCGTCCACCTCGTCCAGTTTGTCAACTTGGTCAAATTCGTCCACTTCTTCCGCTTCTTCCACTTCTTCCACTTCTTCTCCTTCTTCTTCTTCGTTCATTTCTTCCTCTTCTTCCACTTCTGCTTTTTCTTCCACTTCTTCTCCTTCTTCTTCTTTGTGCACTTCGTCCATAAACTTCTTCAATTTCTTCCACTTCTTCCACTTTTTCTCCTTCTTCTTCTTCGTCCACTTCGTCAACTTCGTCCACTTGGTCCACTTCCTCCACTTCGTCAACTTCCTCCACTTCGTTCAGTTCGTTTACTTTGTCCACTTCCTCCACTTTGTCCTCTCCGTCTTCTTCTTCCACTTCTTTCACTTCTTCCACTTCTTGTCCTTCTTCTTCTTCGTCCACTTCGTCCAATTTGTCGAGTTCGTCCAGCTCGTCCACTTCGTCCAATTTGCCAACTTCGTCCACTTCGTCCAATTCGTCAACTTAATCCACTTCTTCTACTTCTTCCACTTCCTCCACTTCTTCCACTTCTTCCTCTTCTTCTCCTTCTTCTTCTTCGTCCACCTCTTCCACTTCTTCCACTTCTTCTTCTTCGTCCACTTCTTCCACTTCTTCCACTTCTTCTTCTTCTTCCACTTCTTCTCCTTCTTCGTCTTCGTCCATTACGTCCACTTCCTCCACCTCGTTCAGTTCGTGCACTTCGTTCACTTCGTCCTTTTCGTCCACTTCTTCCACTTCTTCCACTTCTTCAGCTTCTTCTCCTTCTTCTTCTTCGTCCACTTCGTCCACTACTTCCACTTCTTCCACTTCTTCTCCATTTTCTTCTTCGTGCACTTCTTCCACTTCTTGCACTTCTTCTTCTTCTTCCACTTCTTCTTCTCCTTCTTCTTCGTCCACTTCTTCCTCTTCTTCCACTTCTTCCTCTTCTTCCACTTCTTCCACTTCTTCTTCTTCTTCCACTTCGTCAACTTCGTCCACTTTGTTCGCTTCCTCCACTTCCTCCACTTCCTCCACTTCGTCAAGTTCGTTCACTTCGTCCACTTCCTCCACTTCGTCCACTTCCCCACTTCGTCCACTTCCCCACTTCGTCCACTTCGCCACAACGTCCACTTCTTCCACTTCTTCCACTTCCCATCCTTCTTCTTATTCATCCACTTCTTCCACTTCGTCCACTTTGTCCATGTTTTCCATTTCGTCCACTACGTCCACTTCGCCCAATTTGTCTAATTCGTCCACTTCGTCAACATCGTCTAGTTTGTCAACTTCGTCAACTTTGTCCACTTTATCCATTTCTTCCCCTTCTTCCACTTCTTCTTCTTCTTCCACTTCTTCTCCTTCTTATTCTTCGTCCACTTCGTCAACTTCGTCCACTTCGTCCACTTCGTTCAGCTCGTTCATTTCGTCCACTACATCCACTTCGTCCACTTGTTCAACTTCGTCCATTTCGTCCACTTCGTCCACTTCGTCCACTTCGTCCACTTCGTCCAATTTGTCCAATTCGTCCACTTCGTCCACTTCCTCCACTTCGTCCAGTTTGTCAACTTCGTCCACTTCTTCCACTTCTGGTTTTTCTTCTTCTTCGTCCATTTCGTCCACTTCGTCCACTTTGTCCACTTTGTCCATTTCGTCCACTTCGTCCAATTTGTCCAATTCGTCCACTTCTTCAACTTCTTCTCCTTCTTCTTCTTCGTCCACTACTTCCACTTCTTCCACTTCTTCTCCATTTTCTTCTTCGTCCACTTCTTCCACTTCTTCCACTTCTTCTTCTTCTTCCACTTCTTCTCCTTCTTCTTCTTCGTCCACTTCTTCCACTTCTTCCACTTCTTCTCCTTCTTCTTCTTCGTCCACTTCGTCAACTTCGTCCACTTTGTCCGCTTCCTCCACTTCGTCCACTTCCTCCGCTTCCTCCACTTCGTCAAGTTCGTTCACTTCGCACACTTCCTCCGCTTCGTCCACTTCGCCACTTCGTCCACTTCTTCCACTTCGTCAACTTTGTCCACTTTTTCCATTTCGTCCACTACGTCCACTTCGTGCAATTTGTCTAATTCGTACACTTCGTCAACATCACCTAGTTTATCAACTTCGTCAACTTCTTCCACTTCTTCTTCTTCTTCCACTTCTTCTCCTTCTTTTTCTTCATCCACTTCGTCAACTTCGTCTACTTCGTCCACTTCGTCTAGTTTGTTCACTTCGTCCACTACGTCCATTTCGTACACTTCGTCCATTTCGTACACTTCGTGAACTTCGTCCACTTCGTCCACGTCTTCCACTTCGTCCACTTCTTCCACTTCTTCCACTTCGTGCACTTCTTCCGTTTCTTGCACTTCTTCTTCTTCTTCCACTTCTTCTCCTTCTTCTTCTTCGTCCACTTCTTCCACTTCTTCCACTTCTTCCTCTTCTTCCACTTCTTCCACTTCTTCTTCTTCGTCCACTTCGTCAACTTCGTCCACTTTGTCCGCTTCCTCCACTTCCTCCACTTCCTTCACTTCGTCAAGTTCGTTCACTTCGTCCACTTCCTCCACTTCGTCCACTTCGCCACTGCGTCCACTTCGCCACAAGGTCCACTTCTTCCACTTCTTCCACTTCTTGTCCTTCTTGTTCTTCGTCCACTTCTTCCACTTCGTCCACTTTGTCCACGTTTTCCATTTCGTCCACTACGTCCACTTCGTCCAATTTGTCTAATTCGTCGACTTCGTCATCATCGTCTAGTTTGTCAACTTCGTCAACTTTGTCCACTTCATCCACTTCTTCCCCTTCTTCCACTTCTTCTTCTTCTTCCACTTCTTCTCCTTCTTATTCTTCGTCCACTTCGTCAACTTCGTCCACTTCGTCCACTTCGTTCAGCTCGTTCATTTCGTCCACTACATCCACTTCGTCCACTTGTTCAACTTCGTCCACTTCGTCCATTTCGTCCACTTCGTCCACTTCGTCCACTTCGTACAATTTGTCCAATTCGTCCACTTCGTCCACTCCCTCCACTTCGTCCAGTTTGTCAACTTCGTCAACTTCGTCCACTTCTTCCACTTCTGGCTTTTCTTCTTCTTCGTCCATTTCATCCACTTCGTCCACTTTGTCCACTTTGTCCATTTCGTCCACTTCGTCCAATTTGTCCAATTCGTCCACTTCTTCAACTTCTTCTCCTTCTTCTTCTTCGTCCACTACTTCCACTTCTTCCACTTCTTCTCCATTTTCTTCTTCGTCCACTTCTTCCACTTCTTCCACTTCTTCTTCTTCTTCCACTTCTTCTCCTTCTTCTTCTTCGTCCACTTCTTCCACTTCTTCTCCTTCTTCTTCTTCGTCCACTTCGTCAACTTCGTCCACTTTGTCCGCTTCCTCCACTTCCTCCACTTCCTCCGCTTCCTCCACTTCGTCAAGTTCGTTCACTTCGCCCACTTCCTCCACTTCGTCCACTTCGCCACTTCGTCCACTTCTTCCACTTCGTCAACTTTGTCCACTTTTTCCATTTCCTCCACTACGTCCACTTCGTCCAATTTGTCTAATTCGTACACTTCGTCAACATCGTCTAGTTTATCAACTTCGTCAACTTCTTCCACTTCTTCCCCTTCTTCCACTTCTTCTTCTTCTTCCACTTCTTCTCCTTCTTATTCTTCATCCACGTCGTCAACTTCGTCCACTTCGTCCACTTCGTCTAGTTTGTTCACTTCGTCCACTTCGTCCATTTCGTACACTTCGTCCATTTCGTACACTTCGTGAACTTCGTCCACTTCGTCCACGTCTTCCACTTCTTCCACTTCTTCCACTTCTTCCACTTCTTCGTCTTCGTCCACTTCTACCACTTCTTCCACTTCTTCTCCTTCTTTTTCTTCATCCGCTTTGTCAACTTCTTTCACTTCCTCCAGTTCGTCCAGTTCGTCCACTTCCTTCAGTTCGTGCAGTTCTTTCACTTCGTCCACTTCTTCCACTTCGTCCAGTTCGTCCACTACGTCCACTTCGTCAACTTCGTCCAATTAGTCAACTTCGTCCACTCCTTCTAGTTCTTCCACTTCGTCCACTTCTTCCACTACTTCCACTTCTTCCACTTCTTCTCCTTCTTCTTCTTCGTCCACTTCTTCTCCACTTCTTCCACTTCTTCCACTTCTTCTCCCTCTTGTTCGCCATCCGCATTGTCAACTTCGTCTACTTCCTCCAGTTCGTCCACTTCGTCCACTTCCTCCAGTTCTTCCACTTGGTTCAGTTCGTTCACTTCGTCCACTTCGTCCACTTCGTCCACTTTTTCCACTTCGTCCACTTCGTCCACTTCTTCCACTTCTTCCACTTCTTCAACTTCTTCTCCTTCTTCTTCTTCGTCCACTTCGTCTACTACTTCCACTTCTTCCACTTCTTCTCCATTTTCTTCTTCGTGCACTTCCTCCACTTCTTCTTCTTCTTCCACTTCTTCTCCTTCTTCTTCTTCTTCTTCCACTTCTTCTCCTTCTTCTTCTTCGTCCACTTTGTCCACTTCTTCCACTTCTTCTCCTTCTTCTTCTTCGTCCACTTCGTCAACTTCGTCCACTTTGTCCGCTTCCTGCACTTCCTTCACTTCCTCCACTTCGTCCACTTCGTCAAGTTCGTTCACTTCGTCCACTTCGTCCACTTCCTCCACTTCGTCCACTTCGCCACTTCCTCCACTTCTTCCACTTCTTGTCCTTCTTCTTCTTCCTCCACTTCGTCCACTTGATCCACTTCGTCCACTTTGTACACTTTTTCCATTTCGTCCACTTCGTCCAATTTGTCCAATTTGTCCACTTGGTCAACATCGTCTAGTTTATCAACTTCGTCAACTTCGTCCAGTTCTTCCACTTCTTCCCCCTTTTTCCACTTCTTCTACTTCTTCCACTTCTTCTCCTTCTTCTTCTTCTTCCACTTCGTCAACTTTGTCCACTTCGTCCACTTCATTCAGTTTGTTCACTTCGTCCACTTTGTCCATGTCGTCCATTTTGTACACTTCGTACACTTCATCCACTTCGTCCACTTCGTCCATTTCGTACACTTCGTCAACTTCGTCCACTTCTTCCACTTCGTCCACTTCTTCCACTACTTCCACTTCTTCCAGTTCTTCCACTTCTTGTCCTTCTTCTTCTTCGTCCACTTCGTCCAATTTGTCCAGTTCGTCCACTTCGTAAAGTTTGCCAACTTCGTCCACTTCGTCAACTTCGTCCACTTCGTCAACTTCGTCCACTTCTTTTAGTTCTTCCACTTCGTCCACTCCTTCCACTTCTTCCACTTCTTCTCCTTCGTCTTCTTTGTCCACTTCTTCCACTTCTTCCACTTCTTCTCCTTCTTCGTCTTCGTCCACTTCATCCACTTCCTCCACTTCTTCCATTTCTTCTCCTTCTTTTTCCTCATCCGCTTTGTCCACTTCCTCCACTACATCCACTTCCTCCACTTCCTCCACTTCGTTTAGTTTGTGCACTTCGTCAACTTCGTCCACTTCTTCCACTTCGCCAACTTCGTCCACTTCTTCCACTTCTTCAACTTCGTCCACTCCTTCTTCTCCTTCTTCTTCTTCGTCCACTTCGTCCATTTCGTCCACTTCTTCCACTTCTTCCACTTCTTCTGCTTTTTCTTCTTCGTGCACTTCTTCCACTTCTTCCACTTCTTCTTCTTCTTCTTCTTCGTCCACTTCGTCCACTTCCTCCATTTCTTCCACTTCTTCTCCTTCTTCTTCTTCATCCAGTTCATCAACTTCGTCCACTTCGTCCGCTTCCTCCAATTCGTCCAATTCCTCCACTTCGTCCAATTCGTTCACTTCCTCCACTTCCTCCACTTCCTCCACTTCTTCCACTTCGTCCACTTCTTCGACTTCTTGTCCTTCTTCTTCTTCGTCCACTTCGTGCACTTCATCCACATTGTCCACTTTGTCCATTTCCTCCACTTCGTCAACATCGTCTACTTTGTCAACTTCGTCCACTTCTTCCACTTCTTCCCCTTCTTCCACTTCTTCCACTTCTTCCACTTCTTCTTCTTCTTGCACTTCTTCTCCTTCTTCTTCTTCGTCCACTTCGTCAACTTTGTCCACTTCGTCCACTTCGTTTAGTTCGTCCACTTCTTTCACTTCGTCCACTACGTCCACTTCGTGCACTTCGTCCATTTCGTACACTTTGTCCATTTCGTACACTTCGTCAACTTCGTCCACTTCGTCCACTTCGTCCACTTCTTCCACTTCTTCTCCTTCTTCTTCTTCGTCCACGTCTTCTACTTCTTCTTCTTCTTCCACTTCTTCTCCTTCTTCGTTGTCGTCCACTTCGTCCACTTCTACCTCTTCTTCCACTTCTTCCACTTCTTGTTCTTAATCCGCTTTGTCAACTTCTTCCACTTCTTCCACTTCTTCCACTTCGTCCACTTCGTCCACTTTGTCCGCTTCGTCAACTTCGTCCACTTCTTCCACTTCCTCCACTTCCCCCACTTCCTCCACTTCGTCAAGTTCGTTCACTTCGTCCACTTCCTCCACTTCGTCAACTTCGCCACTTCGTCGACTTCTTCCACTTCTTCTCCTTCTTGTTCTTCCTCCACTTCGTCCATTTTATCCACTTCGTCCAATTCGTCCACTTTGTCCACTTTTTCCATTTCGTCCAATTTTTCCAATTTCTCCACTTCGTCAACATCGTCTAGTTTGTCAACGTCGTCAACTTCGTCCACTTCTTCCACTTCTTCCACTTCTTCCACTTCTTCCACTTCTTCTTCTTCTTCGACTTCTTCGCCTTCTTCTTCTTCTTCCACTTCGTCAACTTTGTCCACTTCGTCCACTTCATTCAGTTTGTTCACTTCGTCCACTTTGTCCATGTCGTCCATTTTGTACACTTCGTACACTTCATCCACTTCGTCCACTTCGTCCATTTCGTACACTTCGTCAACTTCGTCCACTTCTTCCAATTCGTCCACTTCTTCCACTACTTCCACTTCTTCCAGTTCTTCCACTTCTTGTCCTTCTTCTTCTTCGTCCACTTCGTCCAATTTGTCCAGTTCGTTCACTTCGTAAAGTTTGCCAACTTCGTCCACTTCGTCAACTTCGTCCACTTCGTCAACTTCGTCCACTTCGTCAACTTCGTCCACTTCTTTTAGTTCTTCCACTTCGTCCACTCCTTCCACTTCTTCCACTTCTTCTCCTTCGTCTTCTTTGTCCACTTCTTCCACTTCTTCCACTTCTTCTCCTTCTTCGTCTTCGTCCACTTCATCCACTTCCTCCACTTCTTCCATTTCTTCTCCTTCTTTTTCCTCATCCGCTTTGTCCACTTCGTCCACTACATCCACTTCCTCCACTTCCTCCACTTCGTTTAGTTTGTGCACTTCGTCAACTTCGTCCACTTCTTCCACTTCGCCAACTTCGTCCACTTCTTCCACTTCTTCAACTTCGTCCACTCCTTCTTCTCCTTCTTCTTCTTCGTCCACTTCGTCCATTTCGTCCACTTCTTCCACTTCTTCCACTTCTTCTGCTTTTTCTTCTTCGTGCACTTCTTCCACTTCTTCCACTTCTTCTTCTTCTTCTTCTTCGTCCACTTCGTCCACTTCCTCCATTTCTTCCACTTCTTCTCCTTCTTCTTCTTCATCCAGTTCATCAACTTCGTCCACTTCGTCCGCTTCCTCCAATTCGTCCAATTCCTCCACTTCGTCCAATTCGTTCACTTCCTCCACTTCGTCCACTTCCTCCACTTCTTCCACTTCGTCCACTTCTTCGACTTCTTGTCCTTCTTCTTCTTGGTCCACTTCGTGCACTTCATCCACATTGTCCACTTTGTCCATTTCCTCCACTTCGTCAACATCGTCTACTTTGTCAACTTCGTCCACTTCTTCCACTTCTTCCCCTTCTTCCACTTCTTCCGCTTCTTCCACTTCTTCTTCTTCTTGCACTTCTTCTCCTTCTTCTTCTTCGTCCACTTCGTCAACTTTGTCCACTTCGTCCACTTCGTTTAGTTCGTCCACTTCTTTCACTTCGTCCACTACGTCCACTTCGTGCACTTCGTCCATTTCGTACACTTTGTCCATTTCGTACACTTCGTCAACTTCGTCCACTTCGTCCACTTCGTCCACTTCTTCCACTTCTTCTCCTTCTTCTTCTTCGTCCACGTCTTCTACTTCTTCTTCTTCTTCCACTTCTTCTCCTTCTTCGTTGTCGTCCACTTCGTCCACTTCTACCTCTTCTTCCACTTCTTCCACTTCTTGTTCTTAATCCGCTTTGTCAACTTCTTCCACTTCTTCCACTTCTTCCACTTCGTCCACTTCGTCCACTTCTTCCACTTCTTCCACTTCTCTTCCTTCTTCTTCTTCGTCCACTTGGTCAACTTCCTCCACTTCGCCACTTCCTCCATTTCGTCAACTTCGTTCAGTTCGTCCAATTCGTTCACTTCTTCCACTTCGTCCACTTCGTCCACTCCATCCAATTCTTCCCACTTCGTCCACTTTCCTCCACTTCGTCCACTTCCTCCATTTCGTCCACTTCGTGCAGTTCGTCCAATTTGTTCACTTCTTCCACTTCGTCCACTTCGTCCAATTCTTCCCACTTCGTCCACTTTGTCCACTTCTTCCACTTCGTCCACTTCTTCCACTTCGTCCACTTCTTCCACTTCTTCCACTTCTTCCTCTTGTTCCACTTCTTCTTCTTCTTCGTCTTCGTCCACTTCATCCACTTCATCCACTTCCTCAACTTCGTTCAGTTCGTGCACTTCGTTCACTTCGTCCACTTCATCCACTTCGTCCACTTCTTCCACTTTGTCCACTTCTTCCACTTCGTCCACTTCTTCCACTTTTTCTCCGTCTTCTTCTTCGTGCACTTCGTCCACTTCGTCCGCTTCTTCCACTTCTTTGACTTCTTCTCCTTCTTCTTCTTCGTGCACTTCTTGCACTTCTTCCACTTCTTCTGCTTCTTCTTCTTTGCCAACTTCGTCCACTTCTTCCACTCCTTCCACTTCTTCTACTTCTTCTCCTTCTTCTTCTTCGTCCACTTCGTCAACTTCCTCCACTTCGTCCGCTTCCTCCACTTCCTCCACTTCCTCCACTTCCTCCCCTTCGTCCAGTTACTCCTCTTCGTCCACCTCGTCCACTTCTTCCACTTCGTCCACTCCTTGTCGATCTTCTTCTTCGTCCACTTCTTCCACTTCATCCACTGCGTCCACTTCGTCCATTTTGTCCATTTCGTCCACTTCGTCCAATTTGTCCAATTCGTCCACTTCGTCAACATCGTCGAGTTTGCCAACGTCGTCCACTTCTTCCACTTCTTCCACTTCTTCCACTTCTTCTCCTTCTTCTTCTTCATCCGCTTCGTCAACTTCGTCCACTTTGTCCGCTTCGTCAACTTCGTCCACTTCTTCCACTTCCTCCACTTCCCCCACTTCCTCCACTTCGTCAAGTTCGTTCACTTCGTCCACTTCCTCCACTTCGTCAACTTCGCCACTTCGTCGACTTCTTCCACTTCTTCTCCTTCTTGTTCTTCCTCCACTTCGTCCATTTTATCCACTTCGTCCAATTCGTCCACTTTGTCCACTTTTTCCATTTCGTCCAATTTTTCCAATTTCTCCACTTCGTCAACATCGTCTAGTTTGTCAACGTCGTCAACTTCGTCCACTTCTTCCACTTCTTCCCCTTCTTCCACTTCTTCCACTTCTTCTTCTTCTTCCACTTCTTCGCCTTCTTCTTCTTCGTCCACTTCGTCAACTTTGTCCACTTTGTCCACTTCGTTCAGTTCGTTCGCTTCGTCCACTTTGTCCACTTCGTCCATTTCGTACACTTCGTCTACTTCATCCACTTCGTCCATTTTTTCCACTTCGTCCACTTTGTCCACTTCTTCCACTTCGTCCACTTCTTCCACTTCTTATCCTTCTTCTTCTTCATCCACTTCGTCCAATTTGTCCAATTCGTCTAGTTCGTCCAGTTTGCCAACTTCGTCCACATCGTCAACTTCGTCCACTTCGTCAACTTCGTCCGCTTCGTCCACTTCGTCCACCTCTTTTAGTTCTTCGACTTCGTCCACATCTTCCACTTCTTCTCCTTCTTCTTTTTCGTCCACTTCGTCCACTTCTTCCACTTCTTCTCCTTCTTCTTCGTCGTCCACTTCTTCCAGTTCTTCTCCTTCTTTTTCTTCATCCGCTTTGTCCACTACGTCCACTTCCTGCACTTCCTCCACTTCGTTCAGTTCGTGCACTTCGTACACTTCGTCAACTTTGTCCACTTCTTCCATTTCGCCAACTTCGTCTACTTCTTCCACTTCTTCCACTTGTTCCACTTCTTCCACTTCTTCTACTTCTTCTCCTTCTTCTTCTTCGTCCACTTTGTCCATTTCGTCCACTTCTTCCACTTCTTGCACTTCTTCTGCTTTTTCTTCTTCGTGCACTTCTTCAACTTCTTCCACTTCTTCTTCTTCTTCCACTTCTTCTCCTTCTTCTTCTTCGTCCACTTCTTCCACCTCTTCCACTGCTTCTCCTTCTTCTTCTTCATCCACTTCGTCCACTTCCTCAACTTCGTCCACTTCCTCCACTTCGTCCAATTCGTTCACTTCGTCCACTTCCTCCACTTCGTCCACTTCCTCCACTTCCTCCACTTCTTCCACTTCGTCCACTTCTTCCACTTCTTGTCCTTCTTCTTCTTCGTCCACTTCGTGCACTTCATCCACATTGTCCACTTTGTCCATTTCCTCGACTTCGTCCACTTCGTCCAATTTGTCCAATTCGTCCACTTCGTCAACATCGTCTAGTTTGTCAACTTCGTCACCTTCGTCCACTTCTTCCACTGCTACCCCTTCTTCCACTTCTTCTTCTTCTTTGTCCACTTCGTCAACTTCGTCCACTTCGTCCACTTCGTCCACTTCATTCAGTTCGGTCACTTCGTCCACTTCGTCTACTTCTTCGACTTTGTCCTCTTCGTCCACTTCGTAAACTTCGTACACTTCATCCACTTCGTCCACTTCGTCTACTTCGTCCAATTTGTCCACTTCGTCCACTACGTTTACTTCCTCCACTTCCTCCACTTCGTTCAGTTCGTGCACTTCGTTCACTTCGTCCACTTCGTCCACTTCTTCCACTTCTTCTCCTTCTTCCTCTTCGTCCACTTCGTCCACTTCCTCCACTTCGTCAACTTCCTCCACTTCGTCCACTTCGTCCCCTTCGTTAACTTCGTCCAATACGTCCACTTCGTCCACTTCTTCCACTTCGTCCAGTTCGTCAACTTCGTCCACTTCGTCTATTTCGTCCACTTCGTCCAATTTGTCAAATTCGTCCACTTCGTTCAGTTTGTCAACTTCGTCAAACTCATCCACTTCTTCCGCTTCTTCCACTTCTTCCACTTCTTCTCCTTCTTCTTCTTTGTCGATTTCTTCTGCTTCTTCCACTTCTTCTTTTTCTTCCACTTCTTCTCCTTCTTCTTCTTTGTCCACTTCGTCCATCAACTTCTTCAATTTCTTCCACTTCTTCAACTTTTTCTCCTTCTTCTTCTTCGTCCACTTCGTCAACTTCGTCCACTTCGTCCACTTCCTCCACTTCGTCAATTCCTCCACTTCGTTCGGTTCGTTTACTTTGTCCACTTCCTCCACTTCGTCTTCTTCATCCTCTTCTTCCACTTCCTCCACTTCTTTCACTTCTTCCACCTCGTTCAGTTTGTGCACTTCGTTCACTTCGTCCACTTCTTCCACTTCTTCCACTTCTTCTCCTTCTTCCTCTTCGTCCACTTCCTCCACTTCGTCAACTTCCTCCACTTCCTCCATTTCGTCCCCTTCGTTAACTTCGTTCACTTCGTCCAACACGTCCACTTCTTCCACTTCATCCACTTCGTCCATTTCGTCGACTTCGTCCACTTCGTCCAATTTGTCCAATTCGTCCACTTCGTCCAGTTTGTCAACTTCGTCAAATTCGTCCACTTCTTCCGCTTCTTCCGCTTCTTCCACTTCTTCCACTTCTTCTCCTTCTTCTTCTTCGTCCATTTCTTCCGCTTCTTCCACTTCTTCCACTTTTTCTCCTTCTTCTTCCTCGTCCACTTCGTCAACTTCGTCCACTTCCTCCACTTCCTCCACTTCCTCCACTTCGTCAACTTCCTCCACTTCGTTCAGTTCGTTTACTTTCTCCACTTCCTCCACTTCGTCCTCTTCTTCCACTTCTTTCACTTCTTCCACTTATTGTCCTTCTTCTTCTTCGTCCACTTCGTCCAATTTGTCGAGTTCGTCCAGTTTGTCGACTTCTTCCAATTTGCCAACTTCGTCCACTTCGTCCAATTCGTCCACTTCATCCACTTCTTCCACTTCTTCCACTTCGTCCACTTCTTCCACTTCTTCCTCTTCTTCCCCTTCTTCTTCTTCGTCCACCTCTTCCACTTCTTCCACTTCTTCTTCTTCGTCCACTTCTTCAACTTCTTCCACGTCTTCTTCTTCTTCCACTTCTTCTCCTTCTTCGTCTTCGTCCACTACGTCCACTTCCTCCACTTCGTTCAGTTCGTGCCCTTCGTTCACTTCGTCCACTTCGTTCACTTCGTCCACTTCGTCCACTTCGTTCACTTCGTCCACTTCGTCCACTTCGTTCAATTCGTTCACTTCGTCCACTTCGTTCACTTCGTCCACTTCGTCCACTTCGTCCACTTCTTCCACTTCTTCCACTTCTTCCACTTCTTCAACTTCTTCTCCTTCTTCTTCTTCGTCCACTTCGTCAACTACTTCCACTTCTTCCACTTCATCTCCATTTTCTTCTTCGTGCACTTCTTCCACTTCTTCCACTTCTTCTTCTTCTTCCACTTCTTCTCCTTCTTCTTCTTCGTCCACTGATGCACAAATTTATGATCACCAAAATATGATGTCACAAACTTGTTTAACAATCGGCAAGTATGACCGAATCGTTTCAAGTAATAAACTCGGTAAGACCAAGTATCGTTCTCCCAAAGGACTCACGGCCTAGTTTAGTTATGTGATTTGTTGATTAGCTAAGACTTAAGAACAAAATAATTGGATTTTACTATGCAAAAGACAAAAATAAACATGTATGCATGAGGTTGATCAATGGCTAAAACAAAAGACAAGCACTTTCAATGAAATATATTGATGAATATGTTGTTGGGGGTCAATTTCATCTTATCCACTCTCATATATTTTAGGAATTCAACATTCAAGTCATCATTGTTAATGCCACTCTCTAAATTACCTTTCAAGAAGGCTTCTCCCTAATTACGAGTTCATACGATTCCTAGCATTGCTAATAATTAGATTTTTTAGCACAGGAGCTTAAGGCAACCAATATACTATTGGGAGAAATTCCCCGGATCTAGACTTCCCCGTACGTTCCCGTATCGAAAAAATCAATAATCATGCATTGAATGAGTTAAACAAAGCAAGCATTGAGCAAAGAGGAAAAACCCTAACTAATGATGAAAGAAAGCATAAGTCTTAGATTAAGATGCAAGCACAAATTCCATATATGAGAGCTTCAAAAGATTACATTGATTCCCCAACAAACATACAAGGTTTAGTTCACCATATTCATGGTGAACCTAGATGAACAATAATGAAAGAATGAAGGATAAAACCCTAGAAAGGTGAAGAGGTAGCCTGAGCATCCAAGATCCTCCTTCAAAGGGGTGGAAGAGAGAGTGTTTGCTTCGTTTCTACCAAAGATACAAACCCTAGGACGTCCTAAAGCTTATATACTATTCTAAAATTACAGAAAATCTAGGTCCAAGCCCATAAGTGTGCCGCTCAGCGGTAAAGTGCCGCTCAGCGGTAAGTGCGTGAGTAGTTTCTTCCCCTCAGCGGCCATTTTGCCCCTCAGCGGTTCCAACGTGAACTCCTGAGTGCCGCTCAGCGGTAAACTGCCGCTGAGCGGCAGTTGCGGCTTCTCCTTTTGCACTTTTTGATGTCTTTTCTGATTCCATCTCTCTCCTTCTTCACTTCTTTCACCAAATTCACCTAGAAACCTGCACAAAAAACACTGAAATCAAGCATAAACCTGTCCAGCTCTCTTATTTCTGAAAATATGGATAAAAGCATGATTTCTAGGTAGTTTCTAAATGTAAAGGTTGCTTTTTGTGTCAATTTTAAGCATGAAAATAACAGTTTTCAACACTTATCATCCACTGCTTCCACTTCTTCCATTTCTTCCACTTCTTCTCCTTCTTCTTCTTCGTCCACTTCGTCAACTTCGTCCGCTTCCTCCACTTCCTCCACTTCGTCCACTCCGTCCACTTCGTCAAGTTCGTTCAATTCGTCCACTTCGTCCACTTCGTCCACTTCGCCACTTCGTCCACTTCTTCCACTTCTTGTCTTTCTTGTTCCTCCTCCACTTCACCCACTTCGTCCACTTTTTTCACTTTTTCCATTTCGTCCACTTCGTCCAATTTGTCCACTTGGTCAACATCGTCTAGTTTGTCAACTTCGTCAACTTCGTCCACTTCTTCCACTTCTTCCCCTTCTTCCACTTCTTCTTCTTCTTCCATTTCTTCTCCTTCTTCTTCTTCGTCCACTTCGTCAACTTCGTCCACTTTGTCCGCTTCCTCCACTTCGTCCATTTCCTCCGCTTCCTCCACTTCGTCAAGTTCGTTCACTTCGCCCACTTCCTCCACTTCGTCCACTTCTTCCACTTCGTCAACTTTGTCCACTTTTTCCATTTCGTCCACTACGTCCACTTCGTGCAATTTGTCTAATTCGTACACTTCGTCAACATCACCTAGTTTATCAACTTCGTCAACTTCTTCCACTTCTTCCCCTTCTTCCACTTCTTCTTCTTCTTCCACTTCTTCTCCTTCTTCTTCTTCGTCCACTTCGTCAACTTTGTCCACTTCGTCCACTTCGTTCAGTTCGTTCACTTCGTTCACTTCGTCGACTTTGTCCACTTCGTCCATTTCGTACACTTCGTCCACATGATCCACTTCGTCCATTTCGTACCTTCGTCAACTTCATCCACTTCTTCCACTTCGTCCACTTCTTCTATTTCTTCCAGTTCTAGCACTTCTTGTCCTTCTTCTTCTTCGCCCACTTCGTCCAATTTGTCCAGTTCGTCCACTTCGTCCAGTTTGCCAACTTCGTCCACTTTGTCAACTTGGTCCACTTCTTTTAGTTCTTCCACTTCGTCCACTTCTTCCGCTTCTTCCACTTCTTCCGCTTCTTCCACTTCTTCTCCTTCTTCTTCTTCGTCCACTTCTTCCACTTCTTCCAGTTCTTCTCCTTCTTCGTCTTCGTCAACTTCGTCCACTTCTTCCACTTCTTCCACTTCTTCTCCTTCTTTTTCTTCATCCGCTTTGTCCGCTTCGTCCACTTCCTCCACTTCGTTCAGTTCGTGCACTTCGTGCACTTCGTGCACTTCATCAACTTCGTCCAATTCTTCCACTTCGACAACTTTGTCTATTTCTTCCACTTGTTCCACTTCTTCCACTTCTTCCACTTCTTCTACTTCTTCTCCTGCTTCTCCTTCTTCTTCTTCGTCCACTTCGATAATTTCGTCCACTTCTCCCACTTCTTCCACTTCTTGTGCTTTTTGTTCTTCGTGCACTTCTTCTTCTTCTTCTACTTCTTCTCCTTCTTCTTCTTCGTCCACTTCGTCCAGTTCTTCCATTTCTTCTCCTTCTTCTTCTTCATCCACTTCATCCACTTCGTCCACTTCGTCAGCTTCGTCCACTTCGTCCACTTCGTCCATATTGTCAACTTCGTCCACTTCGTCAACTTCGTCCACTTGTTCGACTTCTTCGACTTCTTCTACTTCGTCCACTTCTTCCACTTCTTCTTCTTCTTCCACTTCTTGTCCTTTTTCGTCTTCGTCCACTTAATCCACTTCGTCAACTTCGTCCACTTCCTCCACTTCGTTCAGTTCGTTCACTTCGTCCACTTCTTCCACTTCTTCTCCTTCTTCTTCTTCGTGCACTTCGTGCACTTCGTCCACTTCGTCCACTTCTTCCACTTCTTTCACTTCTTCTCCTTCTTCTTCTTCGTCCACTTCTTGCACTTCTTCCACTACTTCTTCTTCTTCCACTTCTTCTCCTTCTTCTTCTTCGTCGACTTCGTTCACTTCTTCCACTCCTTCCACTTCTTCCACTTCTTCTCCTTCTTCTTCTTCGTCCACTTCGTCAACTTCGTCCGCTTCCTCCACGTCCTCCACGTCCTCCCCTTCGTCCAGTTACTCCTCTTCGTCCACTTCGTCCACTTCTTCCACTTCGTCCACTTCTTCCACTCCTTGTCCATCTTTTTATTCGTCCACTTCTTCCACTTCATTCACTGCGTCCACTTCGTCCACTTTGTGCATTTAGTCCACTTCGTCCAATTTGTCCAATTCGTCCACTTCGTCAACATCGTCTAGTTTGTCAACGTCGTCCACTTCTTCCACTTCTTCTTCTTCTTCCACTTCTTCTCCTTCATGTTCTTCGTCCACTTCATCCAATTCTTCCCACTTCGTCCACTTTGTCCACTTCTTCCACTTCGTCCACTTCGTCCACTTCTTCCACTTCTTCCACTTCATCCACTTCGTCCACTTCTTCTCCTTCTTCTTCTTCGTCCCCTTCGTCAGCTTCGTCCACTTCCTCCACTTCCGCCACTTCCTTCACTTCCTCCACTTCATTAAGTTTGTTTACTTTATCCACTTCCTCCACTTCGTCCTCTTCTTCCACTTCGTCCACTTTGTCAAGTTCTTCCACTTCGTCAACTTCTTCCACTTCTTTCACTTCTTCTACTTCTTGTGCTTCTTCTTCTTTGTCCACTTCGTCCAATTTGTCCAGTTCATCCAGTTTGTCCACTTCGTCCAGTTTGCCAACTTCGTCCACTTCGTCAACTTCGTCCACTTCTTCTAGTTCTTCCATTTCGTCCACTTCTTCCACTTCTTCCACTTCTTCCACTTCTTCCACTTCTTCTTCTTCGTCCACTTCTTCACTTCTTCCACTTCTTCTCCTTCTTCGTCTTCGTCCACTTCATCCACTTCGGCCACTTCGTCCACTTCTTCCACTTCTTCCACTTCTTCCACTTCTTCTCCTTCTTTTTCTTCATCCGCGTTGTCCACTTCGTCCACTACGTCCACTTCCTCCACTTCCTCCACTTCGTAAACTTCGTCCACGTCGTCCACTTCCTCCACTTCCTCCACTTTGTCCACTTCGTCTAGTTGGTTCACTTCGTCCACTTCGTCCACTTCTTCCACTTCGTCAACTTCGTCCACTTCTTCCAGTTCTTCCAGTTCTTCCACCTCTTCTCCTTCTTCTTCTTCGTCCAGTTCGTCCACTTCTTCCACTGCTTCCACTTCTTCTCCTTCTTCTTCTTCGTGCACTTCTTCCACTTCTTCTCCTCATTCTTCTTCGTGCACTTCTTCCACTTCTTCCACTTCTTCTTCTTCTTCCACTTCTTCTCCTTCTTCTTCTTCGTCCACTTCGTCCACTTATTCCACTTCTTCCACTTCTTCCACTTCTTTAACTCTTTCTCCTTCTTCTGCTACGTCCACTTCGTCAACTTCGTCCACTTTGTCTGCTTCCTCGACTTCGTCCACTTCCCTCACTTCGTTCAGTTCGTTCACTTCGTCCACTTCCTCCTCTTCATCCACTTCTTCCACTTCGTCCACTTCTTCCACTTCTTGTACTTCTTCCACTTCTTGTCCTTCTTCTTCTTCTTCCATTTCGTCCACTTCTTCCACTTCGTCCACTTCGTCCACTTCGTCAACATCGTCTAGTTTGTCAACTTCGTTAACATCGTCCACTTCTTCCACTTCTTCCCCTTCTTCCACTTCTTCTTCTTCTTCCATTTCTTCTCCTTCTTCTTCTTCGTACACTTCGTCCACTTCGTCCAATTTGTCCACTTCGCCAACTTCGTCCACTTCATCCAGTTTACCAATTTCGTCCACTTCGTCAACTTCGTCCACTTCTTCTAGTTCTTCCGCTTCGTCCACTTCTTCCAGTTCGTCCTCTTCTTCCACTTCTTGTCCTTATTCTTCTTCGTCCACTTCGTCCATTTCATCCACTTCGTCCACTTTGTCCATTTCGTCCACTTCGTCCAATTTCTCCAATTCGTCCACTTCGTCAACATCATCTAGTTTGTCAACTTCTTCAATTTCGTCCACTTCTTCCACTTCTCCCCCTTCTTCCACTTCTTCTTCTTCTTCCACTTCTTCTCCTTCCTCTTCTTCGTCCACTTCGTCAACTTCGTCCACTTCGTCCAATTGGATCACTTCCTCCACTTCGTCCACTTCTTCTAGTTTGTCCACTTCGTACACTTCGTCCACTTCATCCACTTCGTCCACTTCGTCCACTTCGTCCACTTCATCCACTTCGTCCAATTTGTCCACTTCGTCCACTTCGTCCATATTGTCAACTTCGTCCACTTTGTCCACTTCGTCAACTTCGTCCACTTCTTACACTTCTTCCACTTCTTCTTCGTCCACTTCTTCCACTTCTTCCACTTCTTCTTCTTCCACTTCTTCTCCTTCTTCGTCTTCGTCCACTTCATCCACTTCGGCCACTTCGTCCACTTCTTCCACTTCTTCCACTTCTTCTTCTTCTTTTTCTTCATCCGCTTTGTCCACTTCGTCGACTACGTCTGATGAGGCTGTCGCGGCCAATCAAATTTGATGTGCAAATAAGAATGCAGTATAATGCTAGGAAGTGAGTCCTAGGTCGTCTCTCAAGGACCAAATGTGGTTCAGTCAATAGGTTGAACACGTAGTGGGGGGGTTGGTGAAGAGTTTTGTGAATGCAGATGAACTAAATTAAAATTGGAAATTAAATACAACCAAACATAATTGAAAACACTAAAATAAAGGAACAAGCACGAAGACCGAACGGTCCTACAGATAACCGAACGGTTCTACATTGCGACCGAACAGTCTCTAAAACAAGTGAGGAAATTGGAAATGCAGGAAGATAAAGAAACCGAACAAAATAGAGAACATAGTGAACGAAAACAATGAACTGAACTGTCCTAAAACAAGATGTGTGAAATAATTCAATTGTTAACAGATAATAAAGAAACACTTGGCTAAAAATAAAATGCACATTATAATCATCCACTAACGCATATCCATTACGGGAATCAACGAACTAAAAACGCTCTTCCTATTTCTCCAATTGAAACTTAAAGAAACTTCTCAAATGAATTTAACACTTCATGAATAAAAACTTAATAGCATGTGTCCTAGAATTGAAAACTTCTCTAAATCTCCTTGTGCACATTAACAATTAATTATCACTTCAATTGTTGTACTTAATTGTGAAAAAGAAATTGTTTACATGTGACATTAAAAGAAATTGCGTGTGTAGTAAAAAAAAACGATGTAAAATGAGTAGCTTCTTAAATGACGCATCCAGTAATATCAGAATATAAAAGATACTTCATGGTTCAAGTTTAAATAAAAGAAGGAATAGAAAAATCTGCTGAAGCAACCCGCGTGCACTACTGCCAGCGTGATGGATATGAGCTTTTTCTAAAGTAAAGAAATGAATGCAAGCTTCCTACTTGAACGAGGAAAAGAAATTAGTCGTAAAACATGTGCTTCACTAAAGAAATGAAATAAAATATATGAATCTCTTCCCTTGAATCTCCGTGCAGCATTTCTCTTTGCCAAATAAATGAACTTCTCCCTAGGTGGCGGTTGGATCACACACTTCCCCAGCAATCACCGCGCACACCATTCCAGCCCGTGCTGCTAGAGTAGAAACCCCTCCTAGGTCACTGTTCTTCTTCCAGCTCTCCCCTCTTTTTAAGCTAAAGAAAATCCTCCAACTTAGGTGGCGGCTGGACCACACTCCATGCTAAACTTGTCTCCTTGAATGTGTGCTGGACGCTAGCTAGGCCGTGGCGTGGACGTGTGCTGCTTGCTGGACCGTGAAGATGCCATAGCTGATGGATGAGCGGCTACTGTGTGCTTCCAAAGATGGACCTCCTGCTGCTTCTGCTTTTTCCCAATTCCTGGACGCGTGGTTCCAAGTGTGCTGGACACACCCCCAATTTTGTTGGATGCGTGAAGCCTACTGTCTTCAAACGAACGTGAGGCTGCTGGATCAGCTGGACCGTGTGTTGAACTTGGACGTCACCACTCCAAGCTGCTTCACTTCTTCAATTTGCTTTCAAGCCCAAATGAGCGTGCACCTCCTTGCAGCCCGTGAATGCTTTCTTTCTTCCAGCACTCCCTTCTCCATCTCATTTAACCTCCAAATGTCCCAAATTGTATTTCCAAAATTTTTCCTGCAATCAATGATAAAAATAATTAGCTCAAATAATTCAAATTAATTAAAATAAGAATTTCTGATGAAATTAAGCACAATTAGCAAAAACGGAAAAAATACCGGACATTTAAGCACAATTCCCTAATTAAATCTAGAACAATAAGCTAAGTGAAATTAAGAAAATATTGACTCATCAACGTCCACTTCCTCCACTTCCTCCACTTCGTTCAGTTCGTGCACTTAGTTCACTTCGTCCACTTCGTAAACATCGTCCACGTCGTCCGCTTCCTCTACTTCGTCCACTTCCTCCACTTTATCCACTTCGTCTAGTTGGTTCACTTCGTCCACTTCGTCCACTTCTTCCACTTCGTCCACTTCTTCCACTTCGTCCACTTCTTCCACTTCGTTGACTTCTTCCACTTCTTGTCCTTCTTCTTCTTCGTCCACTTCGTCCACTTCATCCACTTCGTCAGCTTCATCCACTTTGTCCATTTCGTCCACTTCGTCCACTTCGTGTAATTTGTCCAATTCGTCCACTTCGTCAACATCGTCTAGTTTCTCAACTTCGTCAACTTCGTCCACTTCTTCCCCTTCTTCCACTTCTTCTTCTTCTTCTTCTTCCACTTCTTCCACTTCTTCTCCTTCTTCTTCTTCATGCACTTCTTCCACTTCTTCTCCTCCTTCTTCTTCGTTCACTTCTTCCACTTCTTCCACTTCTTCCACTTCTTCTTCTTCTTCCACTTCTTCTCCTTCTTCTTCTTCGCCCACTTTGTCCACTTCTTCCACTTCTTCCACTTCTTCAACTTCTTCTCCTTCTTCTTCTTCGTCCACTTCGTCAACTTTGTCCACTTCGTCTGCTTCCTCCACTTCGTCCACTTCCTCCACTTCGTCCAGTTCGTCCACTTCCTCCTCTTCGTCCACTTCTTCCACTTCGTCCACTTCTTCCACTTCTTGTCGTTCTTCTTCTTCGTCCACTTCGTCCACTTCTTCCACTTCGTCCACTTCGTCAAATTTGTCTACTTTGTCCGTTTCGTCCACTTCGTCCAATTTATCCAATTCGTCCACTTTGTCAACATCGTCTAGTTTGTCAACTTCGTCCACTTCTTCCACTTCTTCTCCTTCTTCTTCTTCGTGCACTTCATCACATTCTTCCATTTCTTTCACTTCATCCACTTCGTCCAGTTCTTCCACTTCGTCCACTTCTTCGACTTCGTCCATTTCGTACACTTCATCCACTTCCTCCACTTCGTACAGTTCGTCAACTTCTACCACTTCGTCCACCTCTTCCACTTCTTCCACTTCTTCTCCTTCTTCTTCTTCGTCCACTTCGTCCAATTTGTCCAGTTCGTCCACTTCGTCCAGTTTGCCAACTTCGTCCACTTCTTCTAGTTCTTCCATTTCGTCCACTTCTTCCACTTCTTCCAATTCTTCTCCTTATTCTTCTTCGTCCACTTCTTCCACTTCTTCCACTTCTTCTTCTTCTTCCACTTCTTCTCCTTCTTCGTCTTCGTCCACTTCTACCACTTCTTCAACTTCTTCCACTTCTTCTCCTTCTTCTTCTTCATATGACTTTGTTCCACTTCTTCCACTTCTTCTTCTTCGTCTACTTCTTCCACTTCTTCCACTTCTTTTTCTTCTTCCACTTCTTCTCCTTCTTCGTCTTCGTCCACTTCGTCCACTTCTTCCACTTCTTCTCCTTTTTTTTCTTCATCCGCTTTGTCCACTTCCTCCACTTCCTTCAGTTCGTGCACTTCGTTCACTTCGTCCACTTCTTCCACTTCGTCCACTTCGTCCACTTCTTCCACTTCTTCCACTTCTTCCACTTCTTCCACTTCTTCCACTTCTTCCACTTCTTCTCCTTCTTCTTCTTCGTCAACTTCGTCAACTTCGTCCACTTCGTCTGCTTCCTCCACTTCATCGACTTCCCCCACTTCGTCCAGTGCGTTCACTTCTTCCACTTCTTCCACTTCTTCCACTTCGTCCACATCGTCCACTTCTATCACTTCTTCTGCTTTTTCTTCTTCGTGCACTTCTTCCACTTCTTCCACTTCATCTTCTTCTTCCACTTCTTCTCCTTCTTCTTCTTCCTCCACTTTGTCCACTTCTTCTCCTTCTTCTTCTTTGTCCACTTCGTCAAACTTCGTCCACT
>NW_028274564.1:0-32403 GCF_029865625.1 Vigna umbellata
TCAAGTTCGTCCACTTCATTCACTTCCTCCACTTTGTCAACTTCGTCCACTTCCTCCACTTCCTCCACTTCCTCCACTTCGTCCACGTCGCCAACTTCGTCCACTTCGTTCATTTTGTCCACTTCGTCAAGTTCGTCCCTTTGTCCACTTCGTCCACTTCCTCACTTTCTCCATTTCGTCCACTTCCTCCACTTCCTAATCATCGTCCTTTCCTCCACTTCCTCCACTTCCATTCACTTCATCCCTTCTTCCACTACGTCAACTTTTTCCACTTCCTCCACTTCGTCATCTTCGTCATCTTCGTCCACTTCGTCAAGTTCGTCCACCTCCTCCACTTCCTCAACATCGTCCCTTTCCTCCACTTCCTCCACTCCATTCACTTCATCCCTTTTTCCAGTCCGTCAACTTTTTCGACTTCCTCCACTTCGTCATCTTCGTCAACTTCGTCCATTTCGTCAACTTCGTCCACTTCCTCCACTTTGTCAATTTCGTCCACTTCGTTAGCTTCGTCAAGTTCGTGAACTTCGTCCACATCGTCCACTTCCTCCACTTCCTTCACATCGTCCACTTCGTCCACTTCATCAAGTTCGTCCACTTCGTCCACTTCCTTCACTTCATTCACTTCCTACACTTCCTCCACTTCTAACTTCCTCCACTTCGTCAACTTCGTCAACTTCGTCCACTTCCTCCACTTCCTCCACTTCCTCCACATCTTCCACTTGCTCCACTTGCTCCACTTGCTCCACTTGCTCCACTTGCTCCACTTGCTCCACTTCTCCCACTTCCTCCACTTCGTCAACTTCGTCCACTTCGTCAACTTCGTCCACTTATTCAACTTCGTCCACTTCCTCCACTTTTTCCAGTTCTTCCACTTCCTCCACTTTATCCACATTCTCCACTTCCTCCACTTCCTCCACTTCGTCAACTTCGTCCATTTCGTCCACTTCATCAAGTTCGTCCACTTCCTCCACTTCGTCAAGTTCGTCCACTTCCCCCACTTCGTCGACTTCGTCAAGTTCGTCCACTTCCTCCACTTCGTCAAGTTCGTCCACTTCCTCCACTTCCTCCACTTCCTACACTTCGTCCACTTCCTCGACTTCCTCCACATCCTCCAATTCTTCCACTTCCTCCACTTCCTCAACATCGTCCCTTTGCTCCACTTCCTCCACTCCATTCACTTCATCCCCTTCTTCCACTTCCTCCACTTCGTCAAGTTTTTCCACTTCGTCCATTTCGTCCACTTCGTCAAGTTCGTCTACTTCCTCCACTTCCTCCATTTTGTCTATTTCGTCCACTTCGTCAGCTTCGTCAAGTTCGTGAACTTTGTCCACATATTCCACTTCCTCCACTTCATCCATTTCCTTCACATCGTCCTCTTCTTCTACTTCCTCCACTTCGTCCACTTCGTCAACTTTGTCTACTTCGTCCACTTCCTCCACTTCTTCAACTTGCTCCACTTCGTCCATGTCGTCAACTTCGTCCACTTCATCCACTTCTTCCACTTCATCCTCTTCGTCCACTTCGTCGACTTCGTCCTATTCGTCCGCTTCCTCCACTTCCTCCACTTCATCCACTTCCTCCACTTCGTCAAGTTCTTCAACTTCATCCACATCCTCTACTTCGTCTACCTCGTCCACTTCGTCCACTTCCTCCACTTCCTTCACTTCTTCCAGTTCGTCCTCTTGCTCCACTTTCTCCACTTCCTCCACTTCCTCCACTTCGTCAACTTCTTCCACTTCGTCCATTTCGTCCACTTCGTCAATTTCGTCCACTTCATTCACTTCGTCCACTTCGTCCACTTCGTCCACTTCGTCCACTTCCTCCACTTCGTCCACCTCGCCAACTTCGTCCACTTCGTTCATTTCGTCCACTTCGTCAAGTTCGTCTACTTCCTCCACTTCCTCCACTTCGTCCACTTCCTACACTTCCTCCATTTCGTCCACTTCCTCCACTTCCTGAACATCGTCCCTTTCCTCCACTTCCTCCACTCCATTCACTTCATCCACTTCTTCCACTTCGTCAACTTTTTCCACTTCGTCATCTTAGTCTACTTCGTCCACTTCGTCCATTTCGTCCACTTCGTCAAGTTCGCCCACTTCCTCCACATCCTCAACATCGTCCCTTTCCTCCACTTCCTCCACTCCATTCACTTCATCCCCTTCTTCCAGTCCGTCAACTTTTTCGACTTCCTCCACTTCGTCATCTTCGTCAACTTCGTCCATTTCGTCAACTTCGTCCAGTTCCTCCACTTTCTCCATTTCGTCCACTTCGTCAGCTTCGTCAAATTCGTGAACTTCGTCCTCATCGTCCACTTCCTCCACTTCCTCCACTTCCTTCACATCATCCACTTCCTCCACTTCGTCCACTTCCTGCACTTCGTCCAATTCGTCCACTTCGTCAAGTTCGTCCACTTCGTCCACTTCCTTCACTTCATTCACTTCCTACACTTCTTCCACTTCTAACTTCCTCCACTTCGTCAACTTCGTCAACTTCATCCACTTCCTCCACTTCGTCCACTTCCTCCACTTCTTCCACTACCTCCACTTCCTCCACTTCCTCCACTTCCTCCACTTCCCCCACTTCATCCACTTCGTCAACATCGTCCACTTCGTCAACTTCGTCCACTTATTCAATTTCGTCCACTTCCTCCACTTTGTCCAGTTCTTCCACTTCTTCCTCTTTATCCACATTCTCCACTTCCTCCACTTCCTCCACTTCCTCCACTTCGTCCATTTCGTCCACTTCATCAAGTTCGTCCAGTTCCTCCACTTCGTCAAGTTCGTCCACTTCCTCCACTTTCTCCACTTCCTCCATTTCGTCCACTTCATCCACTTCCTCAACATCATCCATTTCCTCCACTTCCTTCACTTCATTCACTTCCTCCACTTCGTCCACCTCGTCCACTTCGTCCACTTCCTCCACGTCCTCCACTTCGTCCACTTCTTCCACTTCATCCACTTCCTCCACTTCCTCCACTTCGTCAAGTTCGTCCAGTTCCTCCATCTCGTCCACCTCCTCCACTTCCTCAACATTGTCCATTTCGTCCACTTCCTCCACTCCATTCACTTCATCCACTTATTCCATTTCGTTAACTTCTTCCACTTCCTCCACTTCCTCCACTTCGTCAACTTCTTCCACTTACTCCACTTTGTCCACTTCGTCAAGTTCATCCACTTCCTCTATTCCTCCGCTTCGTCAAGTTCGTCCACTTCCTCCACTTCCTCCATGTCGTCCACTTCCTCAACATCGTCCATTTCCTCTACTTCCTCCTCTTTACTCACTTCATCCACTTCTTCCACTTCGTCAACTTTGTCCACTTCCTCCACTTCGTTAACTTCGTCAACTTCGTCCACTTCATCCACTTCGTCCATTTCGTCCACTTCATCAGGTTCGTCCTCTTCCTCCACTTCCTCCACTTCGTGTACTTCCTCCACTTCGTCCATTTCGTCCACTTCTTCCACTTCCTCCAGTTCGTCCACTTCGTGCACTTCCTCCACCTCGTCCACGTCCCCAACTTCGTCCACTTCGTCCAATTCGTCCCCTTCGTCCCCTTCGTCCACTTCATCCACTTTGTCCACTTCGTCAAGTTTGTCCTCTTCGTCCACTTCCTCAACTTCGTCCACTTTGTCCATTTCGTCCACTTCGTCATGTTCGTCAACTTCCTCCATTTCCTCCACTTCCTCCACTTTGTAAACTTCCTCCACTTCGCCTACTTGGTCCCTTCGTCCACTTCGCCCACTTCGTCAAGTTTGTCCCTTTCGTCCACTTCGTCAAGTTCTTCCCCTACGTCCACTTCGTACACTTCCTCCACTTCCTCCACTTCGTCAACTTCCTCAACATCGTGCACTTCCTCCACTTCTTCCACTTCATTCACTTCCTGCACTTCTTCCACTTCGTCAACTTCGTCCACTTCCTCCACTTCGTCAATTTCCTCCACTTCCTCCACCTCCTGCACTTTCTCCACTTCAGCTACTTCGTCAACTTCCTCCACTTCCTCAACTTCGTCCACTTCATCCACTTCTTCCACTTCCTCCACTTCGTCCACTTCCTCCACTTCCCCCACTTCGTCCAGTACGTCAACTTCATCAACTTCGTCCACTTATTCAACTTCGTCCACTTCCTCAAATTCGTCCACTTCGTCCATTTCGTCCACTTCGTGAAGTTCGTCCACTTCCTCCACTTCCTCCACTTCCTCCACTTCCTCCACTTCCTCAACTTCGTCCACTTCCTCCACTTCGTCCACTTCTTCCACTTCCTCCACTTCCACCACTTCCTCCTCTTCCTCCCCACTTCGTCAACTTCGTCAACTTCGTCCATTTCCTCCACTTCGTCCACATTCTCCACTTCGTCCACTTCCTCCATTTCGTCCACTTCCTCCACTTCCTCCACTTCGTCGAGTTCGTCCACTTCCTCCATTTCGTCCACTTCCTCCACTTCCTCAACATCGTCCATTTCCTCCACTTCCTCCACGTCATTCACTTCCTCCACTTCGTGCACTTCGTCATCTTCGTCCACTTCGTCCACTTCGTCCACTTCCTCAACTTCCTCAACTTCCTCCACTTCCTCCACTTCCTCCACTTCTTCCACTTCGTCAACTTCCTCCTCTTCCTCCACTTCGTCCACTTCGTCAACGTCGTCCACCTCCTCCACTTCATCCAGTTCTTCCACTTCAAACCACTTGTCCACATTCTCCAGTTCCTCCACCTCCTGCACTTCCTCCATTTCGTCCACTTCGTCCCCTTCCTCAACATCGTCCATTTCCTCCACTTCCTCCACTTCATTCACTTCTTCCACTTTGTCCACTTTGTGCACTTCGCCAACTTCGTCCATTTCGTCCACTTCGTCAGGTTCGTCCACTTCCTCCACTTCCTCCACTTCCTCCACTTCTTCAACTTTGTCCACTTTGTCCACTTCGTCCAGTTTATCGACTTCGTCCAGTTCTTCCACTTCCTCCACTTCGTCGACTTGTCCTCTTCGTCGACTTCGTCCTCTTCGTCCACTTCGTCCACTTCATCCACTTCGTCCACTTCGTCATGTTCATTCACTTCCTCTATTTCCTCCACTTCGTCCACTTCGCCCACTTCCTCCACTTCTTCCACATCCTCCACTTCCTCCACTTCCTCCACTTCGTCAACTTCGTCAAGGTCGTCCTCTTCGTCGACATCCTCCACTTCCTCCGCTTTGTCAAGTTCGTCCACTTCGTCCACTTCTTGTACTTCCTCCACTTGCTCCACCTCCTCCACTTCCTCAACATCGTCGACTTTCCTTCACTTCATCCACTTCTTCCACTTCGTCAAATTTAACCACTTCGTCCACTTCCCTTCCTCCACTTCGTCCACTTCGTCAACTTCGTCCACTCGTCCACTTCGTCAACTTCGTCCACTTCGTGAACTTCGTTTACTTCGTCCACTTCCTCCACTCCCTCATTCCTCCACTTCGTCCACTTCGTACACTTCATCCACTTCTTCATCTTCTTCTTCCACTTCGTCCACTTTGTCCAATTCGTCAACTTCGTCAAGTTCATCCTCTTCGTCCACATCGTCCACTTCGTCAACTTCGTCCACTTCCTACACTTCCTCCACTTCGTCAAGTTCGTCCACTTCCTCCACCTCGTCCACTTCCTCTACTTCCTCCACTTCGTCCCCTTCGTCCACTTCGTCCACTTCGTCAACTTCGTCAATTTCGTCCATTTCGTCCCCTTCATCCATTTCGTCCACTTCGTCCCCTTCGTCCACTTCGTCCACTTCGTCAACTTCGTCCATTTCGTCCCCTTCGTCCATTTCGTCCACTTTGTCCACTTCGTGAACTTCGTGAACTTCGTTTACTTCGTCCACTTCTTCATCTTCTTCTTCCACTTCGTCTACTTTGTCCAATTCGTCAACTTCATCAAGTTCGTCCACTTCATCAACTTCGTCAAGTTCGTCCCTTTCGTCCACTTCGTCCACTTTCTCCACTTCGTCTACTTCGTCAACTTCTTCCACTTCGTCCACTTCGTCAAGTTCGTCCACTTCCTCCATTTTCTCAACATCGTCCACTTCCTCCACTTTCTCCACTTCACTCACTTCCTACACTTCTTCCACTTCGTCAACTTCGTCAACTTCCCCAACTTCCTCCACTTCGTCCACCTCGTCAACTTCGTCCACTTCATCCATTTCGTGCACTTCATTAAGTTCGTCCACTTCCTCCACCTCCTCCACATCGTCCACTTCGTCCACTTCGTCCACTTCGTCAACTTCCTCAACTTCCTCGACTTCGTCCACTTCTTCCACTTCCTCCACTTCCTCCCCTTCCTCCTCTTCCTCCATTTCGTCCACGTCGTCAACTTCGTCAACTTCGTCAACTTCATCCACTTCGTCAACTTCGTCCACTTCCTCCACTTCGTCCAGTTCTTCCACTTCCTCCACTTCGTCCACATTCTCCACTTCCTCCACTTCCTCCACTTCGTCGAGTTTGTCCACTTCCTCCACTTCCTCCATTTCGTCCACTTCCTCCACTTCGCCCACTTCGTCCATTTCCTCCACTTCCTCCACTTAATCCACATCGTCAAAGTCGTCCCCTTCGTCAACTTCGTCCACTTGCTCCACTTCGTCCAGTTATTCCACTTCCTCCATATTCTCCACTTCCTCCACTTCGTCAAATTCGTCCACTTCGTCCATTTCATCCACTTCGTCAACTTCGTCTACTTCCTCCACTTCCTCCACTTCGTCATGTTTGTCCACTTCCTCTACTTCGTCCACTTCCTCCACTTCCTCAACATCGTCCAGTTCCTCTACTTCCTCCACTTCATTCACTTCATCCACTTCTTCCAGTTCGTCCACTTTGTCCACTTCCTCCACTTCTTCCACTTCGTCAACTTCATCAACTTCGTCCACTTCGTCCATTTCGTCCACTTCGTCAGGTTCGTCCACATCTTCCACTTCATCCACTTTGTCCACTTCGTCCATTTCGTCCACATCGTCCACTTCTTCAACTTCGTCCACGTCGCCAACTTTGTCAACTTCGTCAACTTCGTCCACTGCCTCCATTTCGTCCACCTCCTCCACTTCGTCAACTTCGTCCTCTTCGTCCACTTCGTCCTCTTCGTCAACTTCGTTTACTTCGTCCACTTCCTCCACTTCCTCCACTTCGTCCAGTTCTTCTACTTCCTCCACTTCGTCCACATTCTACACTTCGTCCACTTCCTCCACTTCGTCAAGTTCGTCCACTTCCTCCACTTCCTCAACATCGTCCATTTCCTCCGCTTCCTCCACTTCATTCACTTCCTCCACTTCGTCAACTTCGTCCACTTCGTCAAGTTCGTCCACTTCCTCTACTTCTTCCAGTTTGTCCACTTCATCCACTTCCTCCACTTCGTCCACGTCGTCAACTTAGTCCACTTCGTCCACTTCCTCCACTTCCTCCACTTCGTCCTCTTCGTCCACTTCCTCCACTTCATCCACTTCGTCCACTTCGTCAAGTTCGTCCACTTTGTCCACTTCCTCTATTTCCTCAACCTCGTCCACTTCCTCCACTTCGTCAAGTTCGTCCCCTTCGTCCACTTCGTCCACTTCCTCCACTTCGTCAATTTCTTCCACTTCGTCCACTTCGTCAACTTCGTCCACTTCCTCCACTTCCTCAACATCGTCCACTTCTTGCACTTCCTCCACTTCATTCACTTCCTGAACTTCCTCCACTTCGTCCACTTCCTCCACTTCGTCAACTTGATCCACTTCGTCCACTTCGTCAAGTTCGTCCATTTTCTCCCCTTCCTCCACTTCCTCCACTTCCACCCCTTCCTCCACTTTGTCCAGTTCGTCTACTTCGTCCACTTCGTCAACTTTGTCAACTTCGTCAACTTCGTCAACTTCCTCCACTTCGCCCATTTCGTCCACTTCCTCCACTTTCTCCACTTACTCCACTTCCTCCACTTCGTCAACGTCGTCAACTTCGTCCACTTCGTCAACTTCGTCCACTTCCTCCACTTCGTCCAGTTCTTCCACTTCGTCCACTTCGTCCACATTCTCCACTTCCTCCACTTCGTCAACTTCGTCTACTTCATCCACTTCGTCCATTTCGTCCACTTGGTCAAGTTCGTCCACTTCCTCCACTTGGTCAAGTTCGTCCACTTCCTCCATTTCGTCCACTTCCTCCTTTTCGTCCACTTCCTCAACATCGGCCATTTCCCCTACTTCCTCCACTTCATGCACTTCATCCACTTCTTCTACTTCGTCAAGTTTGTCCACTTCCTCCACTTCGTCAACTTCGTCCACTTCGTCGACTTCGTCACGTTCGTCCACATGCTCCGCTTCCTCCACTTTGTCCACTTCGTCCACTTCTTCCTCTTCGTCCACTTCATCAACTTCGTCGACTTCGTCAACTTCCTCCACTTCGTCCACTTCCTCCACTTCGTCCACTTCCTGCGTTTCATCCACATCCTCCACTTTCTCAACATAGTCCATTTCCTCCACTTCCTCCACTTCATTCACTTCCTCGACTTCGTCCACTTCGTCAACTTCGTCCATTTCGTCCAATTCGTCCACTTCGTCAAGTTCCTCCACTTCCTCCACTTCTTCCACTTTGTCCACTTCATCCACTTCCTCCACTTCGTACACTTTGTCCACTTTGTCCACTTCGTCCACTTCGTCCACTTCGTCCACTTCGTGCACTTCGTCCACTTCGTCCACTTCGTCCACTTCGTCAACTTCGTCCACTTCGTCCATGTCGTCAACTTCGTCCACTTCGGCCACTTCGGCCACTTCCACTATTTCCTCTACTTCGTCCACTTCCTTCACTTCCTCCACTTCCTCCACATCCTCCACTTCCTCCACTACGTCCACTTCCTACACTTCATCCACTTCGTCCACTTCGTCTAGTTCGTCCACTTTGTCCACTACCTCTATTTCCTCTACTTCGTCCACTTCGTCCACTTCGTCCATTTCCTCCCCTTCGTCCACTTCCTCCACTTCCTCCACTTCCTCCACTTCTTCCACTTCCTCCACTTCATCCACTTCGTCCACTTCGTCCACTTCGTGCACCTCGTCTACTTCGTCCACTTCGTCAAGTTCGTCCACTTCCCCTACTTCCTCCACTTCGTCAAGTTCGTCCACTTCCTCCACTTCGTCCATTTCCTCCACTTCCTCCATTTCGTCCACTTCCTCAACATCTTCCATTTCTTCCACTTCCTCCGCTTCTTCCACTTCGTCAACTTTGTCGACTTCCTCCACTTCGTCCACTTCGTCAACTTCGTCCACTTCGTCTATTTCGTCCACTTCGTCATGCTCGTCCACTTCGTCCACATCCTCGACTTCTTCAACTTCCTCCACTTCCTCCACTTCCTCCAGTTCGTCCACTTCCTCCACTTCCTCCACTTCCTCCATTTCGTCGACTTCCTCCACTTCCTCCATTTCGTCCACTTCCTCCACTTTGTCCACTTCGTCCACTTCGTCAACTTCGTCCACTTCGTCCATTTCGTCCACTTCGTCAACTTTGTCCACATCCTCCACTTCCTCCACCCCTTCCACTTTGTCCACTTTGTCAGCTTCGTCCACTTCGTCCACTTCGTCCACTTCCTCCACTTCCTCCACTTCGTCCTCTTCGTCCACTTCGTCCAGTTCGTCCACTTCCTCCACTTCATCCACTTCGTCAAGTTCGTCCACTTCCTCTATTTCCTCCACTTCCTCCACTTCCTCCACTTCGTCAACTTCGTCCACTTCCTCCACTTCCTCAACATCGTCCACTTCCTCCACTTCGTCAACTTCTTCCACTTCGTCAACTTCGTCCACTTCCTCCACTTCCTCAACATGGTCCAATTCCTCCACTTCGTCAACTCTCTCCACTTGCTCCACTTCGTCCACTTCGTCCACTTCGTCAACTTCGCCAACTTCGTCCACTTCGTCCATTTCGTCCACTTCCTCCACTTTGTCCACTTCGTCCTCTTCGTCCACTTCGTCCAGTTCGTCCACTTCCTCCACTTCATCCACTTCGTCAAGTTCGTCCACTTCCTCTATTTCCTCCACTTCGTCCACTTCCTCCACTTCGTCAACTTCGTCAAGTTTGTCCCCTTCGTCCACTTCGTCCTCTTCCTCCACTTCGTCCACTTCGTGAACTTATTCCACTTCGTCCACTTCGTGAACTTCGTCCACTTCCTCCACTTCCTCACTTCGCCCATATTCTCCACTTCGTCCACTTCGTCCACTTCCTCCAGTTCTTCCACTTCCTCCACTTCCTCCATTTCGTGCACTTCCTCCACTTCCTCAACATCGTCCATTTCCTCTACTTCCTCCACTTCATTCACTTCGTCCACTTTGTCCACTTTGTCCACTTTGTCCACTTTGTCCACTTTGTCCACTTCGCCCACTTCGTCAACTTCGTCCATTTCGTCCACTTCGTCAACTTTGTCCACTTCCTCCACTTCCTCCACCTCTTCCACTTTGTCCACTTTGTCAGCTTCGTCCACTTCCTCCACTTCGTCCACTTCGTCCAGTTCTTCCACATCCTCCACTTCGTCAACTTTGTCCACGTCGTCAACTTCGTCCACTTCGTCCTCTTGGTCCACTTCGTCCAGGTCGTCCACTTCCTCCACTTCCTCCACTTCGTCCACTTCTTCAAGTTTGTCCACTTCCTCTATTTCCTCCACTTCGTCCACTTCGTCCACTTCGTCCACTTCGTCAACATCGTCAAGTTCGTACCCTTTGTCCATTTCGTCCTCTTCCTCCACTTCGTCAACTTAGTCCACTTCGTCCACATCCTCCACTTCCTCAACATCGTCCACTTCTTGCACTTCCTCCACTTCATTCTCTTCATGAACTTCTTCCACTTCGTCAACATCGTCCATTTCCTCCACTTCGTCCACTTCGTCAACTTCGTCCACTTCGTCCACTTCGTCCACTTCCTCTACTTCGTCAAGTTCGTCTAAATCGTCCACTTCCTCCACTTGCTTCACTTCCTCCACTTCGTCCTGTTCGTCCACTTCCTCCACTTCGTCTACTTCGTCAACTTTGTCTGCTTCGTCCACTTCCTCCACTACGTCCACTTCCTCCACTTCGTCCACTACTTCCACTCCCTCCACTTCGTCCACTTCCTACACTTCTTCCACTTCGCCCACTTCTTCCTCTTCGTCAACTTTGCCGACTTCGTCGTCTTCATCCACTTCCTCCACTTCCTCCATTTCATCCACTTCGTCCACTTCGTCCACTTCCTCTACTTCCTCCACTTCCTCCACTACGTCCACTTCCTCCACTTCCTCCACTTCCTCCACTTCCTCCACTTTGTCCACTTCCTTCACTTCGTCCACTTCGACCACTTAGTCCACTTGCTCCTCTATGTCCACTTCGTCGACTTCGTCGTCTTAGTCCACTTCCTCCACTTCCTCCACTTCCTCCACTTCGTAAACTTCTTCCACTTCCTCCACTTCCTCAACATCGTCCACTTCCTCTATTTCCTCAACCTCGTCCACTTCCTCCACTTCGTCAAGTTCGTCCCCTTCGTCCACTTCGTCCACTTCCTCCACTTCGTCAATTTCTTCCACTTCGTCCACTTCGTCAACTTCGTCCACTTCCTCCACTTCCTCAACATCGTCCACTTCTTGCACTTCCTCCACTTCATTCACTTCCTGAACTTCCTCCACTTCGTCCACTTCCTCCACTTCGTCAACTTGATCCACTTCGTCCACTTCGTCAAGTTCGTCCATTTTCTCCCCTTCCTCCACTTCCTCCACTTCCACCCCTTCCTCCACTTTGTCCAGTTCGTCTACTTCGTCCACTTCGTCAACTTTGTCAACTTCGTCAACTTCGTCAACTTCCTCCACTTCGCCCATTTCGTCCACTTCCTCCACTTTCTCCACTTCCTCCACTTCCTCCACTTCGTCAACATCGTCAACTTCGTCCACTTCGTCAACTTCGTCCACTTCCTCCACTTCGTCCAGTTCTTCCACTTCGTCCACTTCGTCCACTTCGTCCACATTCTCCATTTCCTCCCCTTCGTCAACTTCGTCTACTTCATCCACTTCGTCCATTTCGTCCACTTCGTCAAGTTCGTCCACTTCCTCCACTTGGTCAAGTTCGTCCACTTCCTCCATTTCGTCCACTTCCTCCTTTTCGTCCACTTCCTCAACATCGGCCATTTCCCCTACTTCCTCCACTTCATGCACTTCATCCACTTCTTCTACTTCGTCAAGTTTGTCCACTTCCTCCACTTCGTCAACTTCGTCCACTTCGTCGACTTCGTCACGTTCGTCCACATGCTCCGCTTCCTCCACTTTGTCCACTTCGTCCACTTCTTCCTCTTCGTCCACTTCATCAACTTCGTCGACTTCGTCAACTTCCTCCACTTCGTCCACTTCCTCCACTTCGTCCACTTCCTGCGTTTCATCCACATCCTCCACTTTCTCAACATAGTCCATTTCCTCCACTTCCTCCACTTCATTCACTTCCTCGACTTCGTCCACTTCGTCAACTTCGTCCATTTCGTCCAATTCGTCCACTTCGTCAAGTTCCTCCACTTCCTCCACTTCTTCCACTTTGTCCACTTCATCCACTTCCTCCACTTCGTACACTTTGTCCACTTTGTCCACTTCGTCCACTTCGTCCACTTCGTCCACTTCGTGCACTTCGTCCACTTCGTCCACTTCGTCCACTTCGTCAACTTCGTCCACTTCGTCCATGTCGTCAACTTCGTCCACTTCGGCCACTTCGGCCACTTCCACTATTTCCTCTACTTCGTCCACTTCCTTCACTTCCTCCACTTCCTCCACATCCTCCACTTCCTCCACTACGTCCACTTCCTACACTTCATCCACTTCGTCCACTTCGTCTAGTTCGTCCACTTTGTCCACTACCTCTATTTCCTCTACTTCGTCCACTTCGTCCACTTCGTCCATTTCCTCCCCTTCGTCCACTTCCTCCACTTCCTCCACTTCCTCCACTTCTTCCACTTCCTCCACTTCATCCACTTCGTCCACTTCGTCCACTTCGTGCACCTCGTCTACTTCGTCCACTTCGTCAAGTTCGTCCACTTCCCCTACTTCCTCCACTTCGTCAAGTTCGTCCACTTCCTCCACTTCGTCCATTTCCTCCACTTCCTCCATTTCGTCCACTTCCTCAACATCTTCCATTTCTTCCACTTCCTCCGCTTCTTCCACTTCGTCAACTTTGTCGACTTCCTCCACTTCGTCCACTTCGTCAACTTCGTCCACTTCGTCTATTTCGTCCACTTCGTCATGCTCGTCCACTTCGTCCACATCCTCGACTTCTTCAACTTCCTCCACTTCCTCCACTTCCTCCAGTTCGTCCACTTCCTCCACTTCCTCCACTTCCTCCATTTCGTCGACTTCCTCCACTTCCTCCATTTCGTCCACTTCCTCCACTTTGTCCACTTCGTCCACTTCGTCAACTTCGTCCACTTCGTCCATTTCGTCCACTTCGTCAACTTTGTCCACATCCTCCACTTCCTCCACCCCTTCCACTTTGTCCACTTTGTCAGCTTCGTCCACTTCGTCCACTTCGTCCACTTCCTCCACTTCCTCCACTTCGTCCTCTTCGTCCACTTCGTCCAGTTCGTCCACTTCCTCCACTTCATCCACTTCGTCAAGTTCGTCCACTTCCTCTATTTCCTCCACTTCCTCCACTTCCTCCACTTCGTCAACTTCGTCCACTTCCTCCACTTCCTCAACATCGTCCACTTCCTCCACTTCGTCAACTTCTTCCACTTCGTCAACTTCGTCCACTTCCTCCACTTCCTCAACATGGTCCAATTCCTCCACTTCGTCAACTCTCTCCACTTGCTCCACTTCGTCCACTTCGTCCACTTCGTCAACTTCGCCAACTTCGTCCACTTCGTCCATTTCGTCCACTTCCTCCACTTTGTCCACTTCGTCCTCTTCGTCCACTTCGTCCAGTTCGTCCACTTCCTCCACTTCATCCACTTCGTCAAGTTCGTCCACTTCCTCTATTTCCTCCACTTCGTCCACTTCCTCCACTTCGTCAACTTCGTCAAGTTTGTCCCCTTCGTCCACTTCGTCCTCTTCCTCCACTTCGTCCACTTCGTGAACTTATTCCACTTCGTCCACTTCGTGAACTTCGTCCACTTCCTCCACTTCCTCACTTCGCCCATATTCTCCACTTCGTCCACTTCGTCCACTTCCTCCAGTTCTTCCACTTCCTCCACTTCCTCCATTTCGTGCACTTCCTCCACTTCCTCAACATCGTCCATTTCCTCTACTTCCTCCACTTCATTCACTTCGTCCACTTTGTCCACTTTGTCCACTTTGTCCACTTTGTCCACTTTGTCCACTTCGCCCACTTCGTCAACTTCGTCCATTTCGTCCACTTCGTCAACTTTGTCCACTTCCTCCACTTCCTCCACCTCTTCCACTTTGTCCACTTTGTCAGCTTCGTCCACTTCCTCCACTTCGTCCACTTCGTCCAGTTCTTCCACATCCTCCACTTCGTCAACTTTGTCCACGTCGTCAACTTCGTCCACTTCGTCCTCTTGGTCCACTTCGTCCAGGTCGTCCACTTCCTCCACTTCCTCCACTTCGTCCACTTCTTCAAGTTTGTCCACTTCCTCTATTTCCTCCACTTCGTCCACTTCGTCCACTTCGTCCACTTCGTCAACATCGTCAAGTTCGTACCCTTTGTCCATTTCGTCCTCTTCCTCCACTTCGTCAACTTAGTCCACTTCGTCCACATCCTCCACTTCCTCAACATCGTCCACTTCTTGCACTTCCTCCACTTCATTCTCTTCATGAACTTCTTCCACTTCGTCAACATCGTCCATTTCCTCCACTTCGTCCACTTCGTCAACTTCGTCCACTTCGTCCACTTCGTCCACTTCCTCTACTTCGTCAAGTTCGTCTAAATCGTCCACTTCCTCCACTTGCTTCACTTCCTCCACTTCGTCCTGTTCGTCCACTTCCTCCACTTCGTCTACTTCGTCAACTTTGTCTGCTTCGTCCACTTCCTCCACTACGTCCACTTCCTCCACTTCGTCCACTACTTCCACTCCCTCCACTTCGTCCACTTCCTACACTTCTTCCACTTCGCCCACTTCTTCCTCTTCGTCAACTTTGCCGACTTCGTCGTCTTCATCCACTTCCTCCACTTCCTCCATTTCATCCACTTCGTCCACTTCGTCCACTTCCTCTACTTCCTCCACTTCCTCCACTACGTCCACTTCCTCCACTTCCTCCACTTCCTCCACTTCGTCCACTTTGTCCACTTCCTTCACTTCGTCCACTTCGACCACTTAGTCCACTTGCTCCTCTATGTCCACTTCGTCGACTTCGTCGTCTTAGTCCACTTCCTCCACTTCCTCCACTTCCTCCACTTCGTAAACTTCTTCCACTTCCTCCACTTCCTCAACATCGTCCACTTCTTGCACTTCCTCCGCTTCATTCACTTCCTGAACTTCTTCCACTTCGTCAACATCGTCCACTTCCTCCACTTCATCCACTTCGTCCATTTCGTCCACGTCGTCAACTTCGTCCACTTCCTCCACTTCCTACACTTCCTCTACTTCCTCCCCTTCCTCCTCTTTCTCCACTTCGTCTACTTCGTGCACTTCATCAACTTCGTCAACTTCGTCCACTTCGTCCACTTCGCCCACTTCCTCCACTTACTGCACGTCGTCAACTTCGTCAACTTCATCCACTTCGTCCAGTTCTTCCACTTCCTCCACTTCCTCCACTTCCTCCACATTCTCCACTTCCTTCACTTCGTCAACTTCGTCCACTTCGTCCATTTCATCCACTTCGTCAAGTTCTTCTACTTCCTCCACTTCCTCCATTTTGTCCACTAGCTCCACTTCCTCAACATCGTCCATTTCCTCTAATTCCTCCACTTCATTCACTTCATCCACTTCTTCCACTTCGTCAACTTCGTCCACTTCCTCCACTTCGTCCAGTTCTTCCACTTCCTCTACTTCCTCAACATTCTCCACTTCCTCCACTTCGTCAACTTCGTCCACTTCGTCCATTTCATCCACTTCGTCAAGTTCTTCTACTTGCTCCACTTCCTCCACTTCCTCCATTTCGTCCACTTGCTCCACTTCCTCAACATCGTCCATTTCCTCTAATTCCTCCAAATCATTCACTTCATCCACTTCTTCCACTTCGTCAACTTTGTCCACTTCGTCCACTTCGTCCACTTCGTCCACTTCGTCAACTTCGTCAACTTCGTCCACTTCGTCAGGTTCGTCCATTTCCTCCAATTCCTCCACTTACTCCACTTTGTCCACATCGTCCACTTCTTCCACTTCGTCCACTTCGTCCACTTCGTCCACTTCGTCAACTTCGTCCACTTCGTCAAGTTCGTCCGCTTCCTCTACTTCCTCCACTTCGTGCACTTCGTCCACTTAGTAAACTTCGTCCACTTCGTCCACTTCCTCCACTTCCTCCACTTCCTCCACTTCCTCCACTTCGTCCACTTTATCCACTTCGTCCACTTCGTCAACTTCTTCCACTTCGTCCACTTCGTCAACTTCGTCCATTTCCTCCACTTCCTCAACATCGTCCACTTCCTCCACTTCCTCCACTTCATTCACTTCCTGCACTTCTTCCACTTCGTCCACTTCGTCAACTTCATCAAGTTCGTCCGCTTCCTCTACTTCCTCCACTTCGTGCACTTCGTCCACTTCGTAAACTTCCTCCACTTCGTGCACTTCGTCCACTTCTTCCACTTCCTCCACTTCGTCCACTTCCTCCACTTCGTCCACTTCCTCCACTTCCTCCACTTCGTCCACTTCGTCAACTTCGTCCAGTTCCTCAACTTCCTCCATTTCGTCCACTTCTTCCACTTCCTCCACTTCGTCCAGTTCCTCCACTTCCTCCACTTCATTCACTTCGTCCACTTCCTCCACTTCCTCAACATCGACCATTTCATCCACTTCATTCACTTCATCCACTTCATCAACTTTGTCCACTTCCTCCACTTCCTCCACTTCGTCCACTTCGTCTACTTCCTCCACTTCCTCCACTTTCTCCGCTCCATCCACTTCCTCCACTTCGTGCACTTGCTCCACTTCGTCCACTTCGTCCTCTTCTGGCACTTCCTCCACTTCCTCAACATCGTCCACTTCCTCCACTTCATTCACTTCCTGCACTTCTTCCACTTCGTCCACTTCGTCAACTTCATCAAGTTCGTCCGCTTCCTCTACTTCCTCCACTTCGTGCACTTCGTCCACTTCGTAAACTTCCTCCACTTCGTCCACTTCTTCCACTTCCTCCACTTCGTCCACTTCCTCCACTTCGTCCACTTCCTCCACTTCGTCCACTTCGTCCACTTCGTCAACTTCGTCCAGTTCCTCAACTTCCTCCATTTCGTCCACTTCTTCCACTTCCTCCACTTCGTCCAGTTCCTCCACTTCCTCCACTTCTTCCATTTCGTCCACTTCCTCCACTTCCTCAACATCGACCATTTCATCCACTTCATTCACTTCATCCACTTCATCCACTTCATCAACTTTGTCCACTTCCTCCACTTCCACCACTTCGTCCACTTCGTCCACTTCGTCTACTTCCTCCACTTCCTCCACTTCCTCCGCTCCATCCACTTCCTCCACTTCGTCAACTTCGTCCACTTCGTCCTCTTGGTCCACTTCTTCTACTTCGTCCACTTCCTCCACTTCCTCCCCTACGTCCACTTCGTCCCTTTCGTCCACTTCGTCTGCTCCGTCCACTTCGTCAATTTCGTCAACTTCCTCCACTTCATCCACTTCGTCAAGTTCGTCCACTTCCTCTACTTCCTCACCTTCCTCCACTCCTTCCACTTCCTCCACTTCCTCCACTTCCTCCACTTCCTCCACTTCGTCCACTTCATAAACTTCATCAACTTCGTCAACTTCGTCAACTTCATCAACTTCGTCCACTTCGTCCATTTCGTCCACTTCGTCAAGTTCGTCCACTTCCTCCACTTTGTCCACTTCGTCCACTTCGTCAACTTCGTCTACTTCCTCCACTTCCTCCACTTCCTCGACTTCATCCACGTCGTCAACTTCGTCTACTTCGTCGACTTGGTTCACTTCGTCTACTTCGTCCACTTCCTCCACTTCGTCAACTTCGTCAAGTTTGTGAACTTCCTCCCCATTGTCTACTTCCTCCACTTCGTCAACTTCGTCCACTTCCTACACTTCTTCCACTTTGTCCACTTCGTACAGTTTGTCCACTTCGTCAACTTCGTCTACTTCCTGCACTTCCTCGACTTCATCCACGTCGTCAACTTTGTCTACTTCGTCCACTTTGTTCACTTCGTTTACTTCGTCCACTTCATCCAGTTCGTCCACTTCGTCAAGTTCGTCCACTTCGTCCACTTCCTCTACTTCCTCCACTTCTTCCACTTCGTCCACTTCCTGCACTTCATCCACTTGTTCCACTTCGTCCACTTCGTCCTCTTCTGGCACTTCGTCCACTTCGTCAACTTCGTCAACTTCGTCGACTTCGTCCACTTCGTCCATTTCGTCCAGTTCGTTAGGTTCGTCCACTTCGTCCAGTTCGTTAGGTTCGTCCACTTCGTCCACTTCGTCAGCTTCATCAAGTTCATGAACTTCGTCCCCATTGTCCACTTCCTCCACTTCGTCAACGTCGTCCACTTCCTCCACTTCGTCAACGTCGTCCACTTCCTCCACTTTGTCCACTTCGTCTACTTCGTCAACTTCGTCTACTTCCTCCACTTCCTCCACTTCCTCGACTTCATCCACGTCGTCAACTTCGTCTACTTCGTCCACTTGGTTCACTTCGTCTACTTCGTCCACTTCCTCCACTTCGTCAGCTTCGTCAAGTTCGTGAACTTCGTCCCCATTGTCCACTTCCTCCACTTTGTCAACTTCATCCACTTCTTACACTTCCTCCACTTTGTCCACTTCGTACAGTTCGTCCACTTCGTCAACTTCGTCTACTTCCTCCACTTCCTCGACTTCATCCACGTCGTCAACTTCATCTACCTCGTCCACTTGGTTCACTTCGTCTACTTCGTCCACTTCGTCCACTTCATCCACTTCGTCCACTTCGTCAATTTCGTCCACTTCGTCCACTTCCTCTACTTCCTCCACTTCTTCCACTTCGTCCACTTCCTGCACTTCATCCACTTGCTCCACTTCGTCCTCTTCTGGCACTTCGTCCACTTCGTCAACTTCGTCCACTTCGTCCATTTCGTCCAGTTCGTTAGGTTCGTCCACTTCCTCCACTTTGTCCACTTCCTCCACTTTGTCCACTTTGTCCACTTCCCCCACTTCATCAACTACGTCGACTTCGTCCACTTCGTGCAGTTCTTCCACTTCGTCCACTTCGTCCACTTCGTCCACTTCGTCCCCTTCGTCCCCTTCGTCCACTTCCTCCACTTCGTCAACTTTTTCGATTTGTCCACTTCGTCAACTTCGTCCACTTCCTCCACTTCCTCAACATCGTCCACTTCCTCCACTTCATTCATTCACTTCATACACTTCTTCAACTTCGTCACCTTCGTCCACTACGTCACCGCTTCCTCTACTTTGTCCTCTTCGTCAACTTCGTCCACTTAGTCTATTTCGTTTAGTTCATCAAGTTTGTCCACTTCCTCCACTTTTTCCACTTCGTCAAGTTCGTCCACTTCGTCCACTTCCTCTATATCCTCCATTTCGTCCACTTCTTCCAATTCCTCAATATCGTCCATTTCCTCCACATCCTCCACTTCATTCACTTCCTCCACTTCGTCAACTTTGTCAACTTCCTCCACTTTGTCCACTTCGTCAACTTCTTCCGTGATGAGTCGTTATTTCTTGAATTATATTTAGTTTATTGCACTTAAATAAACCAGGGAATTGTGTTTAATTGTTTGTTATTTCCCCGTTTTCCGAATTCTGCTTAATTTGGTCGGAAATTTGTAATTGTGCTAATTTGGGTTTTCTGAGCTGATTAAGTGCATTTTTGAAGTGCAGGAAAATTTCGGAAATACATTTTGGGACATTTAGAAGGTTGTCACTTAATTCAAGACTCTTCATAAAAGAAGTGTGCACAAGAAAGAGACACTATGGTGATTTTACTCTTTGGGCTTATGAGAAATGGGTGCTTATTGGAAAAAAAGGGTTGGAATTAAAGAGGCATCTTGGCCTTTCTTTGAGCACAAGAAAAAGCGTCCAACAACACCCTTATTTCATTTAAAATGCAAATAGGCCCATGGGGGTGCAAACGGATGAGTTGGAACGTTGGGCTGAAAACGCACACGGAAGTTGGTCCAGCATTGGAGAAGGGGGTGCAGCTGCCAACTAAGTTGAAGGGTTTTTGGGCTTAGCGTGGAGATGAAGGGGAGGAGAATGCGCTGTCCAACAGCTGCCACGCACATGGGTGCTTTGGAGAAAAGCTCAGTCCAGCAGGCCTTGCAATTCGTAGCACGTGAATTAAGAAAAAGAGGTGGCGCGGATGGAGAGTCCGGAAAGCAGCTTTGGTGCGCTGTCCAGCAGCCTTCACACGCGGAAGCAAGAAGTGGTCCAGCGGGTTTGGCTTCCATCCTGGGTCCAGCACGTTCTTCTTGAAGGGAGGTGCACATCGGTCCAGCACACGTGGAGAAGCAGCAACGGAGGAGTGGCGTCTAGCAATCCACACGTCCAGCAGCAGCAAAAATTGGAGAAGCACGCACACAAGGCCTTCACGGTCCAACAAAGCAAGGAACCCACGGACATTGGAGAAAGGAAGGTTACGGCTGATGATGATTTTAGAGGGTATCACGCTTCATGAGGAAGCCGCCACCTAGGAGGAGTTTCTTTTTGCTTGAGAGAAAAGGAGGGGGGCAACTCTCGGACAGCTCACGTTCGTCTAGGGGAGCAGCCACCGAGAGAAGGGATGTAGCACGTGAAGGCACATTGGATTCATTTTGAATTTCTTTTGGAAGAAGTGGATTTTGCTTTTGGAATAGGAGGCCCTGACTCGATTTGCAAGAGGAAGAGGTGATTTTGAGCTGGAAGATGCACGGCTTGCCACATACACATCCAACAATGGAGGGAAGCAGCACACACTTTGCGTTGGAGAAGAAAGAAGTGTGTGGTGTCACGGTGACTCATAGCTTTCTCTTCTTTTAGAACGCTGATGGAATTTGGAATGTGCACATGGTAACGGTTGTAATGTAAAGCTCCAAAGGGTCTTCGTTTGTTTCTTCTTCACGCTTGAATTCAATACGTGGAAATTATATTTTATATAATTGAATGCATTAAGCAGCATGTTTATTTAGTTCATTTTATTGCTTAAGCATTTTCAATTCATTGATTTTCGTGATAAATTGCATTCAATGTTAAGCTAAAAGCTCATATTCAATTGGTTCACGAAAACTTGAATTGAATTTTCATTCTTGTTGCACGTGATTTAATGCTTATTGCAATCTATGGTTTATGGATGTCCTTTTCTTCAACAATTTATTTCACTGCTCCAATTACTTTAGCTGGAATGTGGGTATATTTAAATGCCTCTAGTTCTTTTCTTTAGTGAGTTATTTTTTTTTGTCTTTATTTAATTTTAATACTCACTTTAATATTGTCAATTATATTCGGTTGTATTTAATTTCCAGTTTTAATTTAATTCATTTCTAATCACAAAAACACTTTCAAACCCCCCCACTACATGTTGATCTAAGACTGAACCCAATTTGGTCCTTGAGAGACGACCTAGGAGTCACTTCCTAGTACTATACTGCATTCTTTTATGCACAACTCTTGTGGGAGGTGCGACCCTCTCATCAAAATGGCGCCGTTGCCGGGGACCAATGGTTCGGTCTTAGGACTTTTTGTTGTGTTTGTGTGTGTTGTGTTTTGTCTTGTGTTGTGATGTGATGTGATGTTCTGTTTTGTGTGTGCGTGTTGCATGTATAAATGTGTTGTGTTTTATTAGTTTCGTGATTTTTAGTATTCTTCTTTTTCCATGTCTACCTATTTTGATTTTGTGAATACTGCTTATTTTGCTAGTGCCTCTGATCATGATTCTCCTTCTGCATGTTACTCTGATTGTAATTCTGCTGATTTTTATGCTGAGAACAATGTGGCTCATCCTCAAATTTCTGAGAGCTCTCTTTGGGAGCCGGTTCCACCTAATGAGGATGGTGATCATTTAGTTCTCACCACTGGACTGATGAATTTGTTGCCCAAGTTTTATGGTCTTGCAGGTGAATGCCCACATGAACATTTGGATAGGTTTTATCGAATTTGCTCTTTAATGAAACTTCCAAATGTCCCGGACGATCTAGTTTTCTTAAGAGCATTCCCGCACTCATTAGAAAGAGCACCAAAAGATTGGAAAGACTCTCTTCCTCCAGGATCCATTACCAGATGGGAAGATCTTGAGCATAAATTTCTGAGTAAATTCTCCCATGTGCAAGATGGATACGACAACGGTCTTGGATGGAATGACCCTACCTTGGGATGGTACAATGCTCCACAACATCAATATCAAGAACCACCATTCCAGAGTACCTTCATGCCTCCACTAGTCCAGCAATATCAGAGTCAGCAATATGATGCTTCTGCCGAAACAGCTCCTCAGCCTTCTACTTCTGAGCCTACATTGCAGGAGTTGTTGGAGCAGATGACCATGCAGAACCTTCAGTTTAGGCAAGAGAACATGCAGTTCCAGCAAGAAATAGGAGCTGCCATTCAGAGTATGACTGATCAGATAGGGCAGATGGCCACTCAACTCACTGAGGAACAGTCTCAAGATTCAGAGTTACCATTTCAGACTGTTCAGATTCCAGATGATGATGATAGTGGCATCAACATAGAAGATGGGGAGAAGAGTCATGAACTTACTATTGTGCCATCTACTTTCCCATCATCCTATGTCCCTACTCTTGGACCTGAGGAGAGTGATGAGTATTTTGAGGAGCAGGCAGGTAGAAGCAGCAATTCTGAACCAGGTAGACCACCTTCATCTTCCCACACTTTAGCAATCTTCAAGGAAGAGGAGGTAAGCATACCTCAATTTGATTATATTGATGATTATGTTGTTGAGAGGTATGCTGATGATTATATTGTTGTTGAGTCTGATTTTAATTTTCCCTCTATGCATGATGAGAACCAATTTTTGCTGTCACATCCGAATGTTTATTCTCCATGCATTGAACATGAATCTGAGTCTGTAGTTGATATTGCTTGTGATTTTGAAATTGATTCATGCTCTGAGGATGTATCTGAGGTTCAGTCTGTTACACTGGGATTGGGTGTTATACCCCTGCATATCATTTCTTTGGAGACACATCGCACTAACCATGTTGCAGGAGGTACACATGAATTTGATAGACAAACACCCACAGTGGAAAATAAAGGTGCTAACACTGACAAAAGCTTCAAGATCAATAGGCACCAGCTGAACCTGCTCATCAACAATCTTTGCTTCTTAAATCCAGCTGTGGATGATATCTCCCTGCTAGATCAAATCTGGAGGATGAAGCAGTTCGTCCTCAAAACCTTCTTGCTGGATACTGTGGTGGAAGACATCTCCCTGAAAGTCCAAAATTGGCAACTGCCACCATGATCAGGGGAGTTTTCTTTTTCTCTTCTCCCCCTTTCCCTACTTTTATTGCACTTGTCCATGATCTGTTGACTGTTCTGATTGTTTGATCTGCTGATTGTGACACATTGAGGACACTGTGTAGTTTAAGTGTGGTCTATTGGGGGAGATTCTGATTTTTCTTTGATAGTTTTTGTTTTCCGTGTTAAATTTTTTCTTTTCTAGGTAGTTTTTGTTTTGTTTTGTGTACATTTTTACATGTTTCTCTTGATTTCTGGACTTTGTTTGGGTTGTAAATATGTCTTCCACTTCATTGATACTCTGATTGGTTGGAAATCCTTGCTTTTCTCTGCTTGGAAGATGATTATGATTTTTGAGAGTTGAATTGATTGTGACAGAATTACCCTGTGTGAGATTTGAGCCACTTTATGTTCTTTCTTGTGTGTGATATGTCTCTTGATTGCTTGCGCATATGCCTTGGCTTGACTCTTGTTGATAACTCTTGATTGATATGCATGTTTGGAAGTGATAAAGGCAGTTTTGTTTTTTTTAGCCTCTCTAGCCGAATAAGCTTACCCTGCTCTGATTCTTTGAAAACCCTTTTTGAGCCTATACTTTCCCCCATTTCTTTATTTCGAATGCTCATACACTAGCCCTAAGTGAAAAACCATGATTACCTTAACCTTAGGGAATTTTGGAGCTTTGGAAGTGTTTTGGGAACAAGTGTGGTCTCTTGGGGGTTTCTGATGAGTTGGCTAGTTGGTTCCTCTTCTTGTTTTGTTTTGGTAAATATATGTGTATCTTGTCTTTTACAGTTTTGTTTTGAAAAGAGAGAAAAGAAAAGAGACAAGATGAAAAAAAAAGAAGAGCAGAAAAATAGTGAAAAAAAATGTGAATAATGGAGTCAAGAAGAGGATTGAATTAGAGGTTTTGGGTGTGAGTTGACTGTGTTTACACTTGTTCCCCATTACTCCTCTATTTCTTTTGGTTTGTAGCTTCTCATCCATATTTATCCTACCTTGTCCTTGGCCCCATTTCACCCATAAAAGACCTTTTGATTTGAACATGCATATGTTTTGAGTGTTGATATTAGAGGTTTGCCAAGTCTGTCGTTGTTTGCTTTCTTGAGTGCATTGAGTTGAAATTCTTTACCTTATACACTTGAGAGAAACACTGATAGTGCATCTGTGAGTTTTTGTTGCTTTTGATTCACCTCTTGAGCTGATTGATCATTTTGCCATGTCTTGAATTGCTTGGATGATTTCTTGAGTATCTGCTTTCTCTGATTGATTCTGTGTTGGATATTGTCTACTTCCTTTCTTGGTCCAGATTCCTGGAGAACTGTGTAATTCTGTTTTTGTTCCTGTTTTTGAGTCTTTGTTGTCTGTCTGTCGAGTCTGTGTCACCTCCCTGATGTTTGAGTAGTTCCCTGGTTTTCGTCTTGGTTTTGCCCAGGAGTGCAAAAGACTAAGTGTGGTCTATTTTGATGAGTCGTTATTTCTTGAATTATATTTAGTTTATTGCACTTAAATAAACCAGGGAATTGTGTTTAATTGTTTGTTATTTCCCCGTTTTCCGAATTCTGCTTAATTTGGTCGGAAATTTGTAATTGTGCTAATTTGGGTTTTCTGAGCTGATTAAGTGCATTTTTGAAGTGCAGGAAAATTTCGGAAATACATTTTGGGACATTTAGAAGGTTGTCACTTAATTCAAGACTCTTCATAAAAGAAGTGTGCACAAGAAAGAGACACTATGGTGATTTTACTCTTTGGGCTTATGAGAAATGGGTGCTTATTGGAAAAAAAGGGTTGGAATTAAAGAGGCATCTTGGCCTTTCTTTGAGCACAAGAAAAAGCGTCCAACAACACCCTTATTTCATTTAAAATGCAAATAGGCCCATGGGGGTGCAAACGGATGAGTTGGAACGTTGGGCTGAAAACGCACACGGAAGTTGGTCCAGCATTGGAGAAGGGGGTGCAGCTGCCAACTAAGTTGAAGGGTTTTTGGGCTTAGCGTGGAGATGAAGGGGAGGAGAATGCGCTGTCCAACAGCTGCCACGCACATGGGTGCTTTGGAGAAAAGCTCAGTCCAGCAGGCCTTGCAATTCGTAGCACGTGAATTAAGAAAAAGAGGTGGCGCGGATGGAGAGTCCGGAAAGCAGCTTTGGTGCGCTGTCCAGCAGCCTTCACACGCGGAAGCAAGAAGTGGTCCAGCGGGTTTGGCTTCCATCCTGGGTCCAGCACGTTCTTCTTGAAGGGAGGTGCACATCGGTCCAGCACACGTGGAGAAGCAGCAACGGAGGAGTGGCGTCTAGCAATCCACACGTCCAGCAGCAGCAAAAATTGGAGAAGCACGCACACAAGGCCTTCACGGTCCAACAAAGCAAGGAACCCACGGACATTGGAGAAAGGAAGGTTACGGCTGATGATGATTTTAGAGGGTATCACGCTTCATGAGGAAGCCGCCACCTAGGAGGAGTTTCTTTTTGCTTGAGAGAAAAGGAGGGGGGCAACTCTCGGACAGCTCACGTTCGTCTAGGGGAGCAGCCACCGAGAGAAGGGATGTAGCACGTGAAGGCACATTGGATTCATTTTGAATTTCTTTTGGAAGAAGTGGATTTTGCTTTTGGAATAGGAGGCCCTGACTCGATTTGCAAGAGGAAGAGGTGATTTTGAGCTGGAAGATGCACGGCTTGCCACATACACATCCAACAATGGAGGGAAGCAGCACACACTTTGCGTTGGAGAAGAAAGAAGTGTGTGGTGTCACGGTGACTCATAGCTTTCTCTTCTTTTAGAACGCTGATGGAATTTGGAATGTGCACATGGTAACGGTTGTAATGTAAAGCTCCAAAGGGTCTTCGTTTGTTTCTTCTTCACGCTTGAATTCAATACGTGGAAATTATATTTTATATAATTGAATGCATTAAGCAGCATGTTTATTTAGTTCATTTTATTGCTTAAGCATTTTCAATTCATTGATTTTCGTGATAAATTGCATTCAATGTTAAGCTAAAAGCTCATATTCAATTGGTTCACGAAAACTTGAATTGAATTTTCATTCTTGTTGCACGTGATTTAATGCTTATTGCAATCTATGGTTTATGGATGTCCTTTTCTTCAACAATTTATTTCACTGCTCCAATTACTTTAGCTGGAATGTGGGTATATTTAAATGCCTCTAGTTCTTTTCTTTAGTGAGTTATTTTTTTTTGTCTTTATTTAATTTTAATACTCACTTTAATATTGTCAATTATATTCGGTTGTATTTAATTTCCAGTTTTAATTTAATTCATTTCTAATCACAAAAACACTTTCAAACCCCCCCACTACATGTTGATCTAAGACTGAACCCAATTTGGTCCTTGAGAGACGACCTAGGAGTCACTTCCTAGTACTATACTGCATTCTTTTATGCACAACTCTTGTGGGAGGTGCGACCCTCTCATCAAAATGGCGCCGTTGCCGGGGACCAATGGTTCGGTCTTAGGACTTTTTGTTGTGTTTGTGTGTGTTGTGTTTTGTCTTGTGTTGTGATGTGATGTGATGTTCTGTTTTGTGTGTGCGTGTTGCATGTATAAATGTGTTGTGTTTTATTAGTTTCGTGATTTTTAGTATTCTTCTTTTTCCATGTCTACCTATTTTGATTTTGTGAATACTGCTTATTTTGCTAGTGCCTCTGATCATGATTCTCCTTCTGCATGTTACTCTGATTGTAATTCTGCTGATTTTTATGCTGAGAACAATGTGGCTCATCCTCAAATTTCTGAGAGCTCTCTTTGGGAGCCGGTTCCACCTAATGAGGATGGTGATCATTTAGTTCTCACCACTGGACTGATGAATTTGTTGCCCAAGTTTTATGGTCTTGCAGGTGAATGCCCACATGAACATTTGGATAGGTTTTATCGAATTTGCTCTTTAATGAAACTTCCAAATGTCCCGGACGATCTAGTTTTCTTAAGAGCATTCCCGCACTCATTAGAAAGAGCACCAAAAGATTGGAAAGACTCTCTTCCTCCAGGATCCATTACCAGATGGGAAGATCTTGAGCATAAATTTCTGAGTAAATTCTCCCATGTGCAAGATGGATACGACAACGGTCTTGGATGGAATGACCCTACCTTGGGATGGTACAATGCTCCACAACATCAATATCAAGAACCACCATTCCAGAGTACCTTCATGCCTCCACTAGTCCAGCAATATCAGAGTCAGCAATATGATGCTTCTGCCGAAACAGCTCCTCAGCCTTCTACTTCTGAGCCTACATTGCAGGAGTTGTTGGAGCAGATGACCATGCAGAACCTTCAGTTTAGGCAAGAGAACATGCAGTTCCAGCAAGAAATAGGAGCTGCCATTCAGAGTATGACTGATCAGATAGGGCAGATGGCCACTCAACTCACTGAGGAACAGTCTCAAGATTCAGAGTTACCATTTCAGACTGTTCAGATTCTAGATGATGATGATAGTGGCATCAACATAGAAGATGGGGAGAAGAGTCATGAACTTACTATTGTGCTTCGTCCACTTTGTCAACTTCGTCCACTTCGTACACTTCTTCCACTTCCTCCACTTCTTCCACTTCGTCCACTTCCTCTATTTCCTCCACGACGTCAACTTCGTCAACTTCGTCCACTACGTCCACTTCGTCCACTTCCTCCACTTCCTCAACATCGTCCATTTCCTGAACTTAATTCACTTCATCCACTTCTTACACTTTGTCAACTTTGTCCACTTCCTACACTTCGTCCACTTCGTCAAGTTCTTCCACTTCCTCCACTTCCTCCACTTCCTCCACTTCGTCCACTTCGTCCACTTCGTCCACTTCGTCCACTTCGTCTACTTCCTCCACTTTCTCCGCGTCCTCCACTTCCTCCATTTCGTCCACTTCCTCCACTTTCTCAACATCGTCGATTTCCTCCATTTCCTCCACTTCATCCACTTCATCCACTTCTTACACTTCTTCCACTTTGTCCACTTCCTCCACTTCCTCCACTTCGTCCACTTCGTCCACTTCGTCAACTTGGTCCACTTCGTCCACTTTGTCAACTTCGTCCACTTCGTACACTTCTTCCACTTCCTCCACTTCCTCCACTTCTTCCACTTCGTCCACTTCCTCCATTTCCTCCACGACGTCAACTTCTTCAACTTCGTCCACTTCGTCCACTTCGTCCACTTCGTCCACTTCGTCCACTTCGTCAAGTTCGTCCACTTCGTCCACTTCCTCTACTTCCTCCACTTCCTCCACTTCGTCCACTTATTCCACTTCCTCCACTTCGCCCACTTCCTCCACTTCCACTAGTTTGTCCACTTCGTCCACTTCGTCAACTTCGTCCACTTCGTCCATTTAGTCCACTTCGTCAAGTTCGTCCAGTTCTTCCACTTCCTCCACTTCGTCCACATTCTCCACTTCGTCAAGTTCATCCAGTTCTTCCACTTCCTCCACGACGTCAACTTCGTCAACTTCGTCCACTACGTCCACTTCTTCCACTTCGTCAAGTTCGTCCGCTTCGTCCACTTCCTCTACTTCCTCCACTTCCTCCACTTGGTCCACTTATTCCACTTCCTCCATTTCGCCCACTTCCTCCACTTCCACTAGTTTGTCCACTTCGTCCACTTCGTCAACTTCGTCCATTTCGTCCATTTCGTCCACTTCGTCATGTTCGTCCAGTTCTTCCACTTCCTCCACTTCGTCCACATTCTCCACTTCCTCCACTTCGTCCACTTCGTCAATTTCGTCCACTTCGTCCATTTCGTCCACTTCATCAACTTCGTCCCCTTCCTCCATTTCGTGCGCTTCCTCCACTTCCTCAACATCGTCCACTTCCTCCCCTTCCTCCACTTCCACCATTTCGTCCACTTCCTCCACTTGATTCACTTCATCCACTTCATCCACTTCTTCCACTTCATCAACTTTGTCCACTTCCTCCACTTCCTCCACTTCATCCACTTCCTCCACTTTGTCAGCTTCGTCCTCTTGGTCCACTTCTTCCACCTCCTCCACTTCCTCCATTTCCTCCACGTCGTCAACTTCGTCCACTACGTCCACTTCGTCCACTTCGTTAAGTTCGTCCACTTCGTCCACTTCCTCTACTTCCTCCACTTCCTCCACTTCGTCCACTTATTCCACTTCCTCCACTTCGCCCACTTCCTCCACTTCCACTAGTTTGTCCACTTCGTCAACTTCGTCCACTTCCTCCATTTTGTCCACTTCCTCCACTTTATCCATTTCGTCCACTTCCTCCACTTCGTCAACATCGTCCATTTCCTCCACTTCCTCCACTTCATTCCCCTCCTCCACTTCCTCCACTTCATTCACCTCCTCCACTTCCTCCACTTCGTCCACCTCCTCCACTTCCTCCATTTCGTCCACTTCGCCAAGTTCGTCCCCTTCCTCCACTTCCTCCACTTCCACCACTTTGTCAACTTCGTCCACTTCGTCCTCTTCGTCAACTTCTTCCACTTCGTCAACTCCGTGCACTTCCTCAACATCGTCCACTTCCTTCACTTCCTCCACTTCATTCACTTCTTACACTTCTTCTACTTCGTCAACTTCATCCACTTCCTCCATTTCTTCAACCTCGTCCATTTCGTCCATTTCGTCAAGTTCGTCCACTTCCTCCACTTCCTCCACTTTGTCCACTTCGTCTACTTCGTCCACTTCGTCAACTTCTTCCACAACGACAACTTCGTGCACTTCCGCCACTTCCTCAATATCGTCCACTTCCTCCACTTCCTCCACTTCCTCCACTTCCTCCACTTCGCCCACTTCATCAACTTCGTCAACTTCCTCCACTTCCTCCACTTCTTCCACTTCGTCCACTTCATCCACTTCCTCCACTTCGTCCACTTCGTCAACCTTGTCCACATCGTCAACTTCGTCCACTTCGTCAACTTCGTCCACTTTGTCAACTTCCTCCACTTCGTCCAGTTCTTCGACTTCTTCCACTTCGTCCACTTCGTCTACTTCCTCCACTTCCTCCACTTGCTCCACTTCGTCCACTTCGTCTACTTCCTCCACTTCCTCCACTTGCTCCACTTCGTCCACTTCATCCACTTCGTCCACTTCCTCTACTTCCTCCGCTTCCTCCATTTCGTCCACTTCCTCCACTTCCTCAACATCGTCGATTTCCTCCACTTCCTCCACTTCATTCACTTCATCCACTTCTTACACTTCTTCCCCTTCGTCAACTTTGTCCACTTGGTCCACTTGGTCCACTTGGTCCACTTCCTCCACTTCGTCCACTTGGTCCACTTCGTCCACTTTGTCAACTTCGTCAACTTCGTCCACTTCTTCCACTTCCTCCACTTCCTCCACTTCTTCCACTTCGTCCACTTCCTCCATTCCTCCGCGTCGTCAACTTCGTCAACTTCGTCCACTACGTCACTTCGTCCACTTCGTCAAGTTCGTCCACTTCGTCTACTTCGTCCACTTCCTCCACTTCGCCCACTTCCTCTGCTTGCACCACTTCCTCCACTTCGTCAACTTCGTCAACTTCGTCCACTTCGTCCACTTCGTCCATTTCGTCCATTTCGTCCACTTTGTCAACTTCGTCAACTTCGTCCACTACGTCCACTTCGTCCACTTCCTCCACTTCCTCAACATCGTCCATTTCCTGAACTTAATTCACTTCATCCACTTCTTACACTTTGTCAACTTTGTCCACTTCCTACACTTCGTCCACTTCGTCAAGTTCTTCCACTTCGTCCACTTCCTCCACTTCCTCCACTTCGTCCACTTCGTCCACTTCGTCAACTTCGTCCACTTTGTCTACTTCCTCCACTTTCTCCGCGTCCTCCACTTCCTCCATTTCGTCCACTTCCTCCACTTTCTCAACATCGTCGATTTCCTCCATTTCCTCCACTTCATCCACTTCATCCACTTCTTACACTTCTTCCACTTTGTCCACTTCCTCCACTTCCTCCACTTCGTCCACTTCGTCCACTTCGTCAACTTGGTCCACTTCGTCCACTTTGTCAACTTCGTCCACTTCGTACACTTCTTCCACTTCCTCCACTTCCTCCACTTCTTCCACTTCGTCCACTTCCTCCATTTCCTCCACGACGTCAACTTCTTCAACTTCGTCCACTTCGTCCACTTCGTCCACTTCGTCCACTTCGTCAAGTTCGTCCACTTCGTCCACTTCCTCTACTTCCTCCACTTCCTCCACTTCGTCCACTTATTCCACTTCCTCCACTTCGCCCACTTCCTCCACTTCCACTAGTTTGTCCACTTCGTCCACTTCGTCAACTTCGTCCACTTCGTCCATTTAGTCCACTTCGTCAAGTTCGTCCAGTTCTTCCACTTCCTCCACTTCGTCCACATTCTCCACTTCGTCAAGTTCATCCAGTTCTTCCACTTCCTCCACGACGTCAACTTCGTCAACTTCACTTCCTCTACTTCGTCGACTTGGTCCACTTCGTCTACTTCCTCCACTTCCTCCACTTCATCCACTTCTTCCACTTCTTCCACTTCGTCAACTTTGTCCACTTCCTCCACTTGGTCCACTTCGTCCACTTCCTCTACTTCCTCGACTTCCTCCACTTCATCCACTTCCTCCACTTTGTCAACTTCGTCCACTTCGTCCTCTTGGTGCACTTCTTCCACTTCGTCCACTTCCTCCATTTCCTCCACGTCGTCAACTTCGTCATCTTCGTGCACTACGTCCATTTCGTCCACTTCGTCATGTTTGTCCACTTCGTCCACTCCTCCACTTCCTCCATTGCCTCCACTTCCTCCACGTCGTCACTTCGTCCATTTCGTCCATTTCGTCAACTTTGTCAAGTTCGTCCAGTTCTTCCACTTCCTCCACTTCGTCCACATTCTCCAATCCTCCACTTTGTCCACTTCGTCAATTTTCGTCCACTCCGTCCATTTCGTCCACTTCATGCAGTTCGTCCACTTCCTCAACTTCGTCAAACTTCGTCCACTTCCTCCATTTCGTCCACTTCCTCCACTTCCTCCATTTC
>NW_028274565.1:0-32371 GCF_029865625.1 Vigna umbellata
CCACTTCGTCTATTTCGTCCACTTCCTCACTTCCTACACTTCATCAACTTCCCTCCCTTCCTCCACTTTCTCCACTTCGTCCACTTCGTCAACTTCGTCAACTTCCTCCACTTCCTCCACTTCGCCCACTTCGTCCACTTCGTCCACTTCCTGCACTTCGTCAACGTCGTCACTTCGTCCCCTTCCTCCACTTCGTCCAGTTCTTCCACTTCCTCCACTTCCTCCACATTCTCCACTTGCGCCACTTCGTCAACTTCGTCCACTTCGTCCATTTCATCCACTTCGTCAGAGTTCTTCTACTTCCTCCACTTCCTCCACTTTCTCCATTTCGTCCACTTGCTCTACTTCCTCAACATCGTCCATTTCCTCTAATTCCTCCCCTTCATTCACTTCATCCCCTTCTTCCACTTCGTCAACTTCGTCCACTTCCTCCACTTCGTCCAGTTCTTCCACTTCCTCCACATCCTCCACATTCTCCACTTCCTCCACTTCGTCAACTTCGTCCACTTCGTCCATTTCATCCACTTCGTCAAGTTCTTCTACTTCCTCCACTTGCTCCACTTCCTCCATTTCGTCCACTTGCTCGACTTCCTCAACATCGTCCATTTCCTCTAATTCCTCCACTTCATTCACTTCATCCACTTCTTCCACTTCGTCAACTTTGTCCACCTCCTCCACTTCCTCAAGTTCTTCCACTTCGTCCACTTCGTCAACTACGTCCACTTCGTCCATTTCGTCCACTTCGTCAGGTTCGTCCACTTCCTCCAATTCCTCCACTTACTCCATTTTCTCCACTTCGTCCACTTCTTCCACTTCGTCGACTTCGTCCACTTCGTCAACTTCGTCGACTTTGTCCACTTCGTCCACTTCGGCAACTTCGTCCACTTCGTCAACTTCGTCGACTTCCTCCACTTCCTCCGCTTCGTCCACTTCGTACACTTCTTCCACATCCTCCACTTCCTCCATTTCGTCCACTTCCTCCATTTCCTCAACATCATCCATTTCCTCTACTTCCTCAACATCGTCCATTTCCTCTACTTCCTCCACTTCATTCACTTCATCCACTTCTTACACTTCGTCAACTTTGTCCACTTCTTCCACTTCGTCCACTTCCTCCACTTCGTCCAGTTCTTCCACTTCCTCCACGTCCTCCACATTCTTCACTTCCTCCACCTCGTCCACGTCCTCCACTTCCTCAACATCGTCCATTTCATCCACTTCCTCCACTTCATTCACTTCCTCCACTTTGTCCACTTCGTCAACTTCGTCAACTTCATCCACTTCGTCCATTTCCTCCACTTCGTTAGGTACGTCCACTTCCTCCATTTCCTCCACTTCTTCCACTATGTCCACTTCGTACACTTCCTCCACTTCCTCCACTTCCTCCACTTCCTCCACGTCGTCAACTTCGTCCACTTCGTCCACTTTGTCCACTTCGTACACTTCGTCCACTTCGTCCTCTTCGTCCACTTCATCTACGTCCTCCACTTCATCCACATCGTCTACTTCGTCAAGTTCGTCCACTTCGTCCACTTCCTCTATTTCCTCCACTTCGTCCACTTCCTCCAATTCCTCCACTACGTAAACTTCGTCAACTTCGTCCCCTTCATCCACTTCGTCCACTTCCTCCACTTTCTTCACTTCCTCCACTTCGTCAACTTCTTCCACTTCGTCCACTTCGTCAACTTCGTCCACTTCCTCCAGTTCTTCAACATCGTCCACTTCTTGCACTTCCTCCACTTCATGAACTTCTTCCACTTTGTCAACATCGTCCATTTCCTCCACTTCGTCCACTTCGTCAACTTCGTCCATTTCGTCCACTTCGTCAAGTTCGTCCACTTCCTCCACTTCCTACACTTACTCCACTTCCTCCACTTCCTCCCCTTCCTCCACTTTGTCCACTTCATCTACTTCGTCCACTTCGTCAACTTTGTCAACTTCCTCCACTTCCTCCACTTCGCCCAGTTCCTCCACTTCATCCACTTCTTCCACTTCGTCCACTTCGTCCACTTCGTCCACTTCGTCAACGTCGTCAACTTGGTCCACGTCCTCCACTTCGTCCAGTTCTTCCACTTCCTCCACTTCTTCCACATTATCCTCTTCCTCCACTTCCTCCACTTCGTCAAATTCGTCCACTTCCTCCACTTCCTCCAGTTCGTTCACTTCCGCCACTTCCTCCCTTTCGCCCACTTCCACTACTTCCTCAATATCGTCCATTTCCTCCACTTCCTCCACTTCATTCACTTCCTCCACTTCGTCCACTTCGTCAACTTCGTCAACTTCGTCCACTTCGTCAACTTTGTGCACTTCGTCCATTTCGTCCACTTCGTCAAGTTCGTCCACTTCCTCCACTTCCTCCACTTCGTCCACTTCGTCAACTTCACTTCTTCCACTTCCCCCACTTCCTCCACTTCGTTCACTTCGTCCACTTCGTCAACTTCATCCACTTCCTCCACTTCGTCCAGTTCTTCCACTTCCTCCACTTCGTCCACACTCTCCACTTCCTTACCACTTTGTCAACTTCGTCCACTTCGTCCATTTCGTCCACTTCATCAAGTTCGCCCACTTCCTCCACTTCGTCAACTTCGTCCAATTCCTCCACTTCCTCCACTTCCTCCACTTTCTCCACTTCCTCCATTTCGTCCACTTCCTCCACTTCCTCAACATCGTCCATTTCCTTCACTTCCTCCACTTCATTCACTTCCTCCACTTCGTCAACTTTGTCCACTTCCTCCTCTTCTTCCACATCCTCCACTTCGTCAACTTCGTCCACTTCCTCCACTTCGTCAACTTCGTCCATTTCGTCCACTTCGTCAAGTTCGTCCACTTCCTCCACTTCCTCCACTTCCTCCACTTTGTCCACTACGTCCACTTCGTCAACTTCCTCCACTTCCTCCACTTCCTCCACTTCTTCCACTTCCTCCACTTCGTCCACTTCCCCAACATCCACAACTTCATCCACTTCCTCCACTTCGTCAAATTCGTCCACTTCCTCCACTTCCTCCACTTCGTTCACTTCCTCCACTTCCTCCCTTTCGTCCACTTCCTCCACTTCCTCAACATCGTCCATTTCCTCCACTTCCTCCACTTCATTCACTTCCTCCACTTCGTCCACTTCGTCAACTTCGTGCACTTCGTCCATTTCGTCCACTTCGTCAATTTCGTCGACTTCCTCCACTTGCTCCACATTGTCCACTTCGTCCACTTCGGCAACTTCGTCAATTTCCTCCACTTCCTCCACTTCCCCCACTTTTTCCACTTCCTCCACTTCCCCATCTTTGTCCACGTCATCAACTTTGTTAAAATCGGCCACTTCGTCAAGTTCATCCAGTTCTTACACTTCCTCTAGTTTGTCCACGTTCTCGACTTCCTCCACTTCGTCAACTTCGTTTATTTCGTCCACTTCGTCAAGTTTGTCCACTTCCTCCACTTCCTCCACTTCCTCCACTTCCTCCACTTCCTCCACTTCGTTCACTTCGTCCACTTCGTCCTCTTCGTCCACTTCCTCCACTTCGTCCACTTCGTCAACTTTGTCTACTTCGTCCACTTCCTCCACCACGTCAACTTCCTCCACTTCGTCCACTACTTCCACTTCCTCCACTTCCTCCACTTCCTCCACTTCTTCCACTTCCTCCACTTTGTCCACTTCCTCCTCTTTGTCAACTTTGTCGACTTCGTCCTCTTCATCTACTTCCTCCACTTCCTCAATTTCATCCACTTTGTCCACTTACTCCACTTTGTCCACTTCCTCTACTTCCTCCACTTCCTCCAGTACGTCCACTTCGTCCACTTCCTCCACTTCCTCCACTTCGTCCGCTTCCTCCACTTTGCCCACTTCCTTCACTTCGTCCACTTCCTTCACTTCGTCCACTTCGTCCACTTCCTTCACTTCGACCACTTCGTCCACTTCCTCCTCTTTGTCCACTTCGTCCACTTCGTCGTCTTAGTCCACTTCCTCCACTTCCTCCACTTCGACAACTTCTTCCACTTCGTCCACTTCGTCAACTTCGTCCACTTCCTCCATTTCCTCAACATCGTCGACTTCTTGCACTTCCTCCGCTTCATTCACTTCTTGAACTTCTTCCACTTCGTCAACATCGTCCACTTCCTCCACTTCGTCCACTTCATCCACTTCGTCCATTTCGTCCACTTCGTCAAGTTCGTCCACTTCCTCCACTTCCTACACTTCATCTACTTCCTCCCCTTCGTCCACTTTCTCCACTTCGTCTACTTCGTCCTCTTCGTCAACTTCCTCCACTTCCTCCACTTCGCCCTCTTCGTCCACTTCCTCCACTTCCTGCACTTCGTCAACGTCGTCAACTTCGTCCCCTTCCTCCACTTCGTCCAGTTCTTCCACTTCCTCCACATTCTCCACTTGCTCCACTTCGTCAACTTCGTCCACTTCGTCCACTTCGTCCATTTCATCCACTTCGTCAAGTTCTTCTACTTCCTCCACTTCCTCCACTTCCTCCATTTCGTCCACTTGCTCTACTTCCTCAACATCGTCCATTTCCTCTACTTCCTCCACTTCATTCACTTCATCCCCTTGTTCCACTTCGTCAACTTCGTCCACTTCCTCCACTTCGTCCAGTTCTTCCACTTCCTCCACTTCCTCCACATTCTCCACTTCCTCCACTTCGTTAACTTCGTCCACTTCGTCCACTTCGTCCATTTCATCCACTTCGTCAAGCTCTTCTACTTCCTCCACTTGCTCCACTTCCTCCATTTCGTCCACTTCCTCGACTTCCTCAACATCGTCCATTTCCTCTAATTCCTCCACTTCATTCACTTCATCCACTTCTTCCACTTCGTCAACTTTGTCCACTTCTTCCACTTCCTCCATTTCGTCCACTTCGTCCGCTTCGTCAACTACGTCCACTTCATCCATTTCGTCCACTTCGTCAGGTTCGTCCACTTCCTCCAATTCCTCCACTTACTCCACTTTGTCGACTTCATCCACTTCGTCAACTTCGTCCACTTCCTCCACTTCGTCCATTTTGTCCACTTCGTCAAGTTCGCCACTTCCTCCACTTCGTCCACTTTGTCCACTTCGTCCACTTCGGCAACTTCGTCCACTTCGTCCACTTCCTCCACTTCGTCCATTTTGTCCACTTCGTCAAGTTCGTCCACTTCCTCCACTTCGTCCACTTTGTCTACTTCGTCCACTTCGGCAACTTCGTCCACTTCGTCCACTTCCTCCACTTCCTCCACTTCGTCCACTTCGTCAACTTCGTCCACTTCGCCAAGTTCGTGCACTTCGTCAATTTCGTCCACTTCGTCAGGTTCGTCCACTTCCTCCAATTCCTCCACTTACTCCACTTTGTCCACTTCGTCCACTTCTTCCACTTCGTCGACTTCATCCACTTCGTCAACTTCGTCCACCTCCTCCACTTCGTCCATTTTGTCCACTTCGTCAAGTTCGTCCACTTCCTCCACTTTGTCCACTTCGTCCACTTTGGCAACTTCGTCCACTTCGTCCACTTCCTCCACTTCGTCCACTTCGTCGACTCCGTCCACTTCCTCCACTTCGTCCATTTTGTCCACTTCGTCAAGTTCGTCCACTTCCTCCACTTCGTCCACTTTGTCTACTTCGTCCACTTCGGCAACTTCGTCCACTTCCTCCACTTCGTCCACTTCGTCAACTTCGTCCACTTCGTCAACTTTGTGCACTTCGTCCATTTCGTCCACTTCGTCAAGTTCGTCCAATTCCTCCACTTCCTCCACTTCGTCCACTTCGTCAACTTCACTTCTTCCACTTCCCCCACTTCCTCCACTTCGTCCACTTCGTCAACTTCATCCACTTCCTCCACTTCGTCCAGTTCTTCCACTTCCTCCACTTCGTCCACACTCTCCACTTCCTTACCACTTTTTCAACTTCGTCCACTTCGTCCATTTCGTCCACTTCATCAAGTTCGCCCCCTTCCTCCACTTCGTCAACTTCGTCCAATTCCTCCACTTCCTCCACTTCGTCCACTTCCTCCACTTCCTCCATTTCGTCCACTTCCTCCACTTCCTCAACATCGTCCATTTCCTTCACTTCCTCTACTTCATTCACTTCGTCCACTTCGTCAACTTTGTCCACTTCCTCCTCTTCTTCCACATCCTCCACTTCGTCAATTTCGTCCACTTCCTCCACTTCGTCTACTTCATTCACTTCGTCCACTTCGTCAACTTTGTCCACTTCCTCCTCTTTTTCCACATCCTCCACTTCGTCAACTTCGTCCACTTCCTCCACTTCGTCAACTTCGTCCATTTCATCCACTTCGTCAAGTTCGTCCACTTCCTCCACTTCCTCCACTTCCTCCACCTCCTCCACTTTGTGCACTACGTCCACTTCGTCAACTTCCTCCACTTCCTCCACTTCTTCCACTTCCTCCACTTCGTCCACTTCCCCAACATCCACCACTTCCTCCACTTCCTCCACTACGTCAAATTCGTCCACTTCCTCCACTTCCTCCAGTTCGTTCACTTCCTGCACTTCCTCCCTTTCGTCCACTTCCTCCACTTCCTCAACATCGTCCATTTCCTCCACTTCCTCCACTTCATTCACTTCCTCCACTTCGTCCACTTCGTCAACTTCGTGCACTTCGTCCATTTCGTCCACTTCGTCAAGTTCGTCCACTTCCTCCACTTCCTCCACATTGTCCACTTCGTCCACTTCGGCAACTTCGTCAATTTCCAACACTTCCTCCACTTTTTCCACTTCATCCACTTCCCCATCTTTGTCCACTTCATCAACTTTGTGAAAATCGGCCACTTCGTCAACTTCATCAAGTTCTTACACTTCCTCCACTTTGTCCACGTTCTCGACTTCCTCCACTTCGTCAACTTCGTTTATTTCGTCCACTTCGTCAAGTTTGGCCACTTCCTCCACTTCGTCAACTTCGTCCACTTCGTCCACTTCCTCCACTTCGTTCACTTCCTCCACTTCGTCCTCTTCGTCCACTTCCTCCACTTCGTCCACTTCGTCAACTTTGTCTACTTCGTCCACTTCCTCCACTACGTCAACTTCCTCCACTTCGTCCACTACTTCCACTTCCTCCACTTTCTCCACTTCCTCCACTTCCTCCACTTCCTCCACTTCCTCCACTTCCTCCACTTTGTCCACTTCCTCCTCTTTGTCAACTTTGTCGACTTCGTCCTCTTCATCTACTCCCTCCACTTCCTCCATTTCATCCACTTCGTCAAGTTCGTCCACTTCCTCCACTTCCTCCACTTCCTCTAGTACGTCCACTTCCTCCACTTCCTCCACTTCGTCCGCTTCCTCCACTTTGTCCACTTCCTTCACTTCGTCCACTTCGTCCACTTCCTTCACTTCGACCACTTCGTCCACTTCCTCCTCTTTGTCCACTTCGTCGACTTCGTCGTCTTAGTCCACTTCCTCCACTTCCTCCACTTCGTCAACTTCTTCCACTTCGTCCACTTCGTCAACTTCGTCCACTTCCTCCACTTCCTCAACATCGTCGACTTCTTGCACTTCCTCCGCTTCATTCACTTCTTGAACTTCTTCCACTTCGTCAACATCGTCCACTTCCTCCACTTCGTCCACTTCATCCACTTCGTCCATTTCGTCCACTTCGTCAAGTTCGTCCACTTCCTCCACTTCCTACACTTCATCTACTTCCTCCCCTTCCTCCACTTTCTCCACTTCGTCTACTTCGTCCACTTCGTCAACTTCCTCCACTTCCTCCACTTCGCCCTCTTCGTCCACTTCCTCCACTTCCTGCACTTCGTGAACGTCGTCAACTTCGTCCCCTTGCTCTACTTCGTCCAGTTCTTCCACTTCCTCCACTTCCTCCACATTCTCCACTTGCTCCACATCGTCAACTTCGTCCACTTCGTCCATTTCATCCACTTCGTCAAGTTCTTCTACTTCCTCCACTTCTTCCACTTCCTCCATTTCGTCCGCTTGCTCTACTTCCTCAACATCGTCCATTTCCTCTAATTCGTCCACTTCATTCACTTCATCCCCTTCTTCCTCTTCGTCAACTTCGTCCACTTCTTCCACTTCGTCCAGTTCTTCCACTTCCTCCACTTCCTCCACATTCTCCACTTCCTCCACTTCGTCAACTTCGTCCACTTCGTCCATTTCATCCACTTCGTCAAGTTCTTCTACTTCCTCCACCTGCTCCACTTCCTCCATTTCGTCCACTTGCTCGACTTCCTCAACATCGTCCATTTCCTCTAATTCCTCCACTTCATTCACTTCATCCACTTCTTCCACTTCGTCAACTTTGTCCACTTCCTCCACTTACTCCATTTCGTCCACTTCGTCAACTACGTCCACTTCGTCCATTTCGTCCACTTCGTCAGGTTCGTCCGCTTCCTCCAATTCCTCCACTTACTCCACTTTGTCCACTTCGTCCACTTCTTCCACTTCGTCGACTTCATCCACTTCGTCAACTTCGTCCACTTCCTCCACTTCGTCCATTTTGTCCACTTCGTCAAGTTCGTCCACTTCCTCCACTTCGTCCACTTTGTCCTCTTCGTCCACTTCGCCAACTTCGTCCACTTCCTCCACTTCGTCCACTTCGTCAACTTTGTCGACTTCGTCCACTTCCTCCACTTCGTCCATTTTGTCCACTTCGTCAAGTTCGTCCACTTCCTCCACTTCGTCCACTTTGTCTACTTCGTCCACTTCGGCAACTTCGTCCACTTCGTCCACTTCGTCAACTTCGTCCACTTCGTCCACTTCGTCAACTTCGTCCACTTCGTCAAGTTCGTGCACTTCGTCCATTTCGTCCACTTCGTCAAGTTCATCCACTTCCTCCACTTCCTCCACTTCGTCCACTTCGTCCACTTCCTCCACTTCGGCCACTTCGTCAACTTCATCCACTTCCTCCACTTCGTCCAGTTCTTTCACTTCCTCCAATATGTCCACGTTCTGGACTACCTCCACTTCGTCCACTTCGTCCACTTCGTCAACTTCGTCCACTTCCTCCACTTCATCAAGTTCGTCCAAATCGTCGACGTTCTCCACTTCCTCCACTTCCTCCACTTCCTTCACTTCCTCCACTTCCTCCACTTCGCCCACTTCGTCCACTTCTTCGACTTCGTCCACTTCCTCCACTAAGTCCACTTCCTCCTCTTCGTCCACTTCGTCGACTTCGTCCTCTTCGTCCACTTCCTCCACTTCATCCACTTCGTCCACTTCATCAAGTTCGTCCACTTCGTCCACTTCCTCAACTTCCACCACTACCTCCACTTCCTCCACTTCCTTCACTTCGTCCACTTCATCCACTTCCTCCACTTCCTTCACTTCGTCCACTTCTTCCACTTCGTCCACTTCGTCCACTTCCTCCTTTCCGTCCACTTCCTCCTCTTCGTCCACTTCCTCGACTTCCTTCACTTCCTCCACTTCGTCCTCTTCGTCCACTTCCTCCACTTCGTCCACTTCGTCAACTTTGTGTACTTCGTCCACTTCCTCCACTACGTCCACTTCATCAACTTCGTCCAATACATCCACTTGCTACACTTCCTCCATTTCTTCCACTTCCTCCACTTCCTCCACTTTGTCCATTTCGTCTACTTCGGCAACTTTGTCCACTTCGTCCACTTCATCAAGTTCGTGCACTTCGTCCATTTCGTCCACTTCGCTAAGTTCGTCCACTTCCTCCACTTCCTCCACTTCGTCCACTTCGTCAAATTCGGCCACTTCGTCAACTTCATCCATTTCCTCCACTTCGTCCAGTTCTTTAACTTCCTCTACTTTGTCCACGTTCTCGACATCCTCCACTTCGTCAACTTCGTCCACTTCGTCCATTTCGCCTACTTCGTCAAGTTCGTCCACTTCCTCCACTTCGTCAAGTTCGTCCACATCGACCACGTTCTCCACTTCCTCCACTTCCTCCACCTCCTTCACTTCCTCCACTTCGTCCTCTTCGTCCACTTCCTTCACTTTGTCCACTTCGTCAACTTCGTCTACTTCGTCGACTTCCTCCACTTCCTCCACTTCCTTCACTTCGTCCACTTCGCCCACTTCGCCCACATCGCCCACTTCGTCCACTTCTTCGACTTCGTCTACTTCCTCCTCTTCGTCCACTTCCTCCTCTTTGTCAACTTTGTCCACATCCTCCACGTCCTTCGCTTCATCCACTTCGTCCACGTCACCAAGTTCGTCCACTTCCTCTACTTCCACCACTACCTCCACTACCTCCACTTCCTCCACTTCCTTCACTTCGTCCACTTCCTCCACTTCCTTCACTTCGTCCACTTCGTCTACTTCTTCCACTTCGTCCACTTCCTCCTCTTCGTCCACTTCGTCCACTTCCTTCACTTCCTCCACTTCGTCCTCTTCGTCAACTTCCTCCACTTCGTCCACTTCGTCAACTTTGTCTACTTCGTCCACTTCCTCCACTACGTCCACTTCCTCCACTTCGTCCACTACTTCCACTTCCTCCACTTCCTCCACTTCCTCCTCTTCGTCAACTTTGTCGACTTCGTCCTCTTCATCTACTTCCTCCACTTCCTCCATATCATCCACTTCGTCCACTTAGTCAAGTTCATCCACTTCCTCTACTTCCTCCACTTCCTCCACTACGTCCACTTCCTCCACTTCCTCCACTTCCTCCACTTCCTCCACTTTGTCCACTTCCTTCACTTCGTCCACTTCGTCCACTTACTCCACTTCGTCCACTTCCTCCTCTTTCTCCACTTCGTCGTCTTAGTCCACTTCCTCCACTTCCTCCACTTCGTCAACTTCTTCCACTTCGTCCACTTCGTCAACTTCGTCCACTTCCTCCACTTCCTCAAAATCGTCCACTTCCTCCGCTTCATTCACTTCCTGAACTTCTTCCACTTCGTAAACATCGTCCACTTCCTCCACTTCATCCACTTCGTCCATTTCGTCCACTTCGTCAAGTTCGTCCACTTTCTCCACTTCCTACACTTCCTCTACTTCATCCCCTTCCTCCACTTTCTCCACTTCGTCTACTTCGTCCACTTCGTCAAATTCCTCCACTTCGCCCACTTCGTCCACCTCCTCCACTTCCTACACTTCCTCAACGTCGTCAACTTCGTCCAGTTCTTCAACTTCCTCCACTTCCTCCACATTTCCACTTCCTCCACTTCGTCAACTTCGTCCATTTCATCCCCTTCGTCAAGTTCTTCTACTTCCTCCACTTCCTCCACTTCCTCCATTTCGTCCACTTGCTCTACTTCCTCAACATCGTCCATTTCCTCTAGTTCCTCCACCTCATTCACTTCATCCACTTCTTCCACTTCGTCAACTTCGTCCACTTCCTCCACTTCGTCCAATTCTTCCACTTCCTCAACTTCCTCCGCATTCTCCACTTCCTCCACTTCGTCCACTTCATCCACTTCGTCAAGTTCTTCTACTTCCTCCACTTCCTCCATTTCGTCCACTTGGTCGACTTCCTCAACATCGTCCATTTCCTCTAATTCCTCCACTTCATTCACGTCATCCACTTCTTCTACTTCGTCAACTTTGTCCACTTCGTCCACTTCCTCCAGTTCGTCCAGTTCGTCCATTTCGTCCACTTCGTCAGGTTCGTCCAATTCCTCCAATTCCTCCACTTACTCCACTTTGTCCACTTTGTCCACTTCTTCCACTTCGTCCACTTCGTCCACTTCGTCGACTTCGTCGCCTTCCTCCACTTCGTCCATTTTGTCCACTTCGTCAAGTTCGTCCACTTCCTCCACTTTGTCCACTTCGTTCACTTGGGCAACTTCATCCACTTCGTCCACTTCGTCCACTTCGTCCACTTCGTCAACTTCGTCCACTTCGTCCACTTCGTCAAGTTCGTGCACTTCGTCCATTTCGTCCACTTCGTCAAGTTCGTCCACTTCCTCCACTTCCTCCACTTCGTTCACTTCGTGAACTTCGTCAAATTCGGCCACTTCGTCAACTTCATCCACTTCCTCCACTTCGTCCAATTCTTTAACTTCCTCCACTTTGTCCACGTTCTCGACTTCCTCCACTTCGTAAGGTTCGTGCACTTCGTCCATTTCGTCCACTTCGTCAAGTTCGTCCACTTCCTCCACTTCCTCCACTTCCTCCACTTCGTCAATTTCGTCAAATTCGGCCACTTCGTCAACTTCATCCACTTCCTCCAGTTCGTCCAGTTCTTTCACTTCCTCCACTTTGTCCACGTTCTCCACTTCCTCCACTTCGTCAACTTGGTCCACTTCGTCCATTTCGTCCGCTTCGTCAAGTTCGTCCGCTTCCTCCACTTCGTCGACTTCGTCGACTTCCTCCACTTCCTCAACTTCCTTCACTTCCTCCACTTCATCCACTTCGTCCACTTTGCCCACTTCGTCCACTTCTTCGACTTCGTCCACTTCTTCCACTTCGTCCACTTCCTCCTCTTCGTCCACTTCTTCGACTTCGTCCTCTTCGTCTACTTCCTCCACTTCCTCCACTTCCTCCCCTTCATCAAGTTCGTCCACTTCCTCTACTTCCACCACTACCTCCACTACCTCCACTTCCTCCACTTCCTTCACTTCGTCCACTTCGTCACTTCCTTCACTTCGTCCACTTCTTCCACTTCGTCCACTTCGTCCACTTCCTCCTCTTCGTCCACTTCCTCCTCTTCGTCCACTTCGTCGTCTTCGTCCACTTCCTCCACTTCGTCACTTTCTTCAATTTCGTCCTCTTCGTCAACTTCGTCCACTTCCTCCACTTCCTCAACATTGTCCACTTCTTGCATTTCGTCCACTTCATTCACTTCCTGAACTTCTTCCAGTTCGTCAACATCGTCCACTTCATCCACTTCATCTACTTCGTCAACTTCGTCCATTTCGTCTACTTCGTCAAGTTCGTTCACTTCCTCCACTTCCTATACTTCCTCCCCTTCCTCCACTTTGTCCACTTCGTCAACTTCGTCAACTTCGTCAACTTCGTCAACTTCGTCAACTTCGTCAACTTCGTCCACTTCCTCCACATCGCCCACTTCGTCAACGTCGTCCACTTCCTCCACTTGCTCCGCTTCATCAACGTCGTCCACTTCGTCCACTTCGTATACTTCGTCGACTTCCTCCACTTCGTCCAGTTCTTCCACTTCCTCCACTTCCTCCACATCTCCACTTCCTCCACTTCGTGTACTTCGTCCACTTCGTTCACTTTGTCCACTTCATCCACTTCGTCCATTTCGCCCACTTCGTCAAGTTCTTCTACTTCCTCCAGTTCCTCCACTTACTCCATTTCGTCCACTTCCTCCATTTCCTCAACATCATCCATTTGCTCTAGTTCCTCCACTTCATTCACTTCATCCACTTCTTCCACTTTGTCCACTTTGCCCACTTCCTTCACTTCCTCCACTTCGTCTACTTCGTCCACTTCGTCCACTTCGTCCACTTCGTCCACTTCGTCCACTTCGTCCACTTCGTCCACTTCGTCCACTTCGTCAACTTCGTCCACTTCGTCATCTTCGTCCATTTTGTCCACTTCGTCAGGTTCGTCCACTTCCTCCACTTCCTCCACTTACTCCACTTTGTCCACTTCTTCCACTTCGTCCACTTCCTCCACTTCTTCCATTTCGTCCATTTCGTCCACTTCTTCCACTTCCTCCACTTCCTCTCCTCCACTTCGTCCACGTCGCCAACTTCGTCAACTTCGTCCACTGCCTCCATTTCGTCGACCTCCTCCACTTCCTCCTCTTCGTCCACTTCCTCCACTACGTCAACTTCGTCCACTTCGTCTACTTCCATCACTTCGTCCACTTCGTCAACTTCGTCAGCTTCGGCCACTTCGTCAACTTCGTCGACTTCGTCCAGTTCTTCAACTTCCTCCACTACCTTCACTTCGTCCACTTCTTCCACTACCTCCACTTCGTCCACTTCGTCAACTTCGGCCACTTCGTCCACTTCGTCCAGTTCTTCAACTTCCTCCACTTCCTTCACTTCGTCCACTTCTTCCACTTCGTCCACTTCGTCCACTTCCTCCGCTTCGTCCACTTCCTCCTCTTCGTCCACTTCGTCGTCTTCGTCCACTTCCTCCACTTCGTCAACTTCTTCAATTTCGTCCTCTTCGTCAACTTCGTCCACTTCCTCCACTTCCTCAACATTGTCCACTACTTGCATTTCCTCCACTTCATTCACTTCCTGAACTTCTTCCACTTCGTCAACATCGTCCACTTCATCCACTTCATCTACTTCGTCAACTTCGTCCATTCCGTCCACTTCGTCAAGTTCGTTCACTTCCTCCACTTCCTATACTTCCTCCCCTTCCTCCACTTTGTCCACTTCATTCACTTCGTCAACTTCGTCAACTTCGTCAATTTCGTCAACTTCGTCAACTTCGTCAACTTCGTCAACTTCGTCCACTTCCTCCACATCGCCCACTTCGTCCACGTCGTCCACTTCCTCAACTTGCTCCACTTCGTCAACGTCGTCCACTTCGTCCACTTCGTTGACTTCGTCGACTTCCTCCACTTCGTCCAGTCTTCCACTTCCTCCACTTCCTCCACATTCTCCACTTCCTCCACTTCGTGTACTTCGTCCACTTCGTTCACTTTGTCCACTTCATCCACTTCGTCCATTTCGCCCACTTTGTCAAGTTCTTCTACTTCCTCCAGTTCCTCCACTTACTCCATTTCGTCCACTTCCTCCATTTCCTCAATATCATCCATTTGCTCTAGTTCCTCCACTTCATTCACTTCATCCACTTCTTCCACTTCGTCCACTTTGTCCACTTCCTCCACTTCCTCCACTTCCTCCACTTCCTCCACTTCCTCCACTTCCTCCACTTCGTCCACTTCGTCCACTTCGTCCACTTCGTCCACTTCGTCCACTTCGTCCACTTCGTCCACTTCGTCAACTTCGTCCACTTCGTCATCTTCGTCCATTTTGTCCACTTCGTCAGGTTCGTCCACTTCCTCCACTTCCTCCACTTACTCCACTTTGTCCAGTTCTTCCAATTCGGGCACATCGTCAACTTCGTCAACTTCGTCCACTTCCTCCACTTCTTCCATTTCGTCCATTTCGTCCACTTCTTCGACCTCCTCCACTTCCTCTCCTCCACTTCGTCCACGTCGCCAACTTCGTCCATTGCCTCCATTTCGTCGACCTCCTCCACTTCCTCCTCTTCGTCCACTTCCTCCACTACGTCAACTTCGTCCACTTCGTCCACTTCGTCTACTTCCATCACTTCGTCCACTTCGTCAACTTCGTCAGCTTCGGCCACTTCGTCCACTTCGTCCACTTCGTCCAGTTCTTCAACTTCCTCCACTTCCTTCACTTCGTCCACTTCTTCCACTTCCTCCACTTCGTCCACTTCCTCCTCTTCCTCCACTTCGCAACTTCGTCAACTTCGTCCACTTCGTCCACTTCGTCCACTTCGTCCACTTCTTCCACTTCCTTCACTTCGTCCACTTCCTTCACTTCGTCCATTTGCTCCTCTTCCTCCGCTTCGTCCACTTCGTCAACTTCAACCACATCGTCAACTTCGTCAACTTCGGCCACTTCGTCAACTTCGTCCAGTTCTTCAACTTCCTCCACTTCCTTCACTTCGTCCACTTCTTCCACTTCCTCCACTTCGTCCACTTCCTCCTCTTCCTCCACTTCGCAACTTCGTCAACTTCGTCCACTTCGTCAACTTCGTCCACTTTGTCCACTTCGTCCACTTCTTCCACTTCCTTCACTTCGTCCACTTTCTCCTCTTCCTTCGCTTCGTCCACTTTGTCAACTTCGTCCACTTCCTCCACTTCGTCCAGTTCTTCCACTTCCTCCACTTCGTCTACATTGTCCACTTCCTTCACTTCGTCCACTTCCTCCACTTTGTCAAGTTCGTCCACTTCCTCCACGTCCTCCAGTTCGACCACTTCCTCCACTTCCTCCCTGTCGTCCACTTCCTCCACTGCTCAACATCGTCCATTTCCTCCACTTCCTCCACTTCCTCCACTTCATTCACTTCCTCCATTTTGTCGACTTCGTTCACTTCGTCCACTTCGTCCATTTCGTCAACTTCTTCAAGTTTGTCCACTTCCTCTACTTCCTCCACTTCGTCCACTTCGTCAACTTCGACCACTTCGTTCACTTCCTCCATTTCGTCAACTTCCTCCACTTCTTCAACTTCCTCCACTTCATCCACTTCGTCCATTTCCTCCACTTCGTCCACGTCGCCCACTTCATCCACTTCGTCCACTTCGTCCACTTCGTCAACTTCGTGCACTTCGTCCACTTCGTCAACTTCGTGGACTTCGTCCACTTCGTGCACTTCATCAACTTCATTTACTTCGTCCACTTCCTCCACTTCCTCCACTTCCTCCACTTCGTCCTCTTCGTCCACTTCTTCATCTTCTTCTTCCACTTCGTTCAATTCGTCAACTTCGTCAAGTTCGTCCCTTCGTCCACTTCGTCAAGTTCGTCCCTTCGTCCACTTCGTCCCCTTCGTCCCCTTCGTCCACTTCATCCACTGTGTCCACTTCCTCCACTTCGTCACCTTCTTCCACTTCGTCCACTTCGTCAACATCGTCCACTTCCTCCACTTCGTCCACTTCGTCCATTTCCTCCACTTCGTCCACGTCGCCCACTTGATCCACTTCCTCCACTTCGTCCAGTTCGTGCACTTCGTACACTTCGTCAACTTCGTTTACTTCGTTCACTTCCTCCACTTCCTCCACTTCGTCCTCTTCGTCCACTTCTTCATCTTCTTCCACTTTGTCCAATTCGTCAACTTCGTCAAGTTCGTCCCTTCGTCCACTTCGTCAAGTTCGCCCCTTCGTCCACTTCGTCCACTTCGTCCACTTCGTCATGTTCGTCCCCTTCGTCCCCTTCGTCCACTTCATCCACTTCGTCCACTTCCTCCACTTCATCACCTTCTTCCACTTTGTCTACTTCGTCCACTTCCTCCATTGGCTCTACATCGTCCACTTCCGACAGTTCTTCCACTTCGTCAATATCATCCACTTCCTCTACTTCGTCCACTTCATCCACTTCGTGAACTTCGTCCACTTCGTCCATTTCATCCACTTCGTCAAGTTCGTCCACTTCCTCCACTTCGTCTACTTCTATCACTTCGTCCACTTCGTCTACTTCGGCCACTTCGTCAACTTCGTCCACTTCGTCCTCTTCGTCGAGTTCTTCCACTTCCTTCACTTCGTCCACTTGCTGCTCTTCCTCCGCTTCGTCCACTTCGTCAACTTCGTCCACTTCCTCCACTTCGTCCAGTTCTTCCACTTCCTCCACTTCGTCTACAGTGTCCACTTCCTCCACTTCGTCCATTTCCTGCACTTTGTCAAGTTCGTCCACTTCCTCCACTTCCTCCAGTTCGCCCACTTCCTCCACTTCCTACCTTTCGTCCACTTCCTCCACTGCTTCACATTGTCCATTTCCTCCACTTCATTCACTTCCTCCATTTTGTCCACTTCGTCCACTTTGTCAACTTCGTCCACTTCGTCCATTTCGTCCACTTCTTCAAGTTTCTCCACTTCCTCTGCTTCCTCCACTTTGTCCACTTCGTCCACTTCGTCTACTTCGTCCACTTCGTCCACTTCGTCAACTTCCTCCACTTCCTCTACTTTGTTCACGTTCTCGACTTCCTCCACTTCGTCCAGTTCGTCCATTGCGTCCACTTCGTCAGGTTCGTCCACTTCGTCCACTTCCTCCACTTTGTCCACTTCGTCCACTTTCTCAACTTCGACCACTTCGTTCACTTCCTCCATTTCGTCCACTTCGTCCACTTCTTCCACTTCCTCCACTTCATCCACTTCGTCCATTTCGTCCACTTCGTCCACGTCGCCCACTTCATTCACTTCGTCCACTTCGTCAACTTCGTGCACTTCGTCAACTTCGTTCACTTCGTCAACTTCCTCCACTTCCTCCACTTCCTCCAGTTCGTCCTCTTCGTCCACTTCTTCATCTTCTTTTTCCACTTCGTCCACTTCGTCCACTTCTTCCAATTCGTCAACTTCGTCAAGTTCGTCCCTTCGTCCACTTCGTCCACTTCGTCAAGTTCGTCCCTTCGTCCACTTCGTCCACTTCGTCATGTTCGTCCCCTTCGTCCACTTCGTCAACTTCGTCCACTTCGTCACCTTCTTCCACTTCGCCCACTTCGTCAAGTTCGTCCACTTCCTCCACTTCCTCTACATCTCCCACTTCCGACAGTTCTTCCACTTCGTCAATATCATCCACTTCCTCTACTTCCTCCACTTCGTCCACTTCATCCACTTCGTCAACTACGTCCACTTCGTCCATTTCGTCCACTTCGTCTAGTTCGTCCACTTCCGCCACTTCCTCCACTTCCTCCACTTTGTCCACTTCGTCCACTTCGGCAACTTCGTCAACTTCCTCCACTTCCTCCACTTCGTCCATTTCGTCCACTTCGTCATGTTCGTCCACTTCCTCCACTTCGTCTACTTCCATCTCTTCGTCCACTTCGTCAACTTCGGCGACTTCGTCCACTTCGTTCAGTTCTTCAACTTCCTCCACTTTGTCCACATTCTCAAGTTCCTCCACCTCGTCAACTTCCTCCACTTCGTCTATTTCGTGCACTTCGTCAAGTTCGTCCAATTCCTCAACATCGTCCATTTCCTCCACTTCCTCCACTCCATTCACTGCATCCACTTCATCCACTTCGTCAACTTTGTCCACTTCCTCCACTTCCTCCACTTCAACCACTTCGTCAACTTCGTCAACTTCGTCCACTTCGTCCATTTCGTCCACTTCGTCAAGTTCGTCTACTTCATCCACTCTGTCCATTTCGTCCACTTCGTCAGCTTCGTCAACTTCGTCCACATCGTCCACTTCCTCCACTTCCTCCACTTCATCCCCTTCCTTCACTTCGGCCACTTCGTCCTCTTCGTCCATTTCATCCCCTTCCTTCACTTCCTCCACTTCCTGCACTTCGTCAGCTTCGTCAAGTTCGTCAACTTCGTCCACGTCGTCCACTTCCTCCACTTCCTCCACTTCATCCCCTTCCTTCACTTCGTCCACTTCGTCCTCTTCGTCCACTTCCTCCACTTCGTCCACTTCGTCAACTTCGTCTACTTCGTCTACTTCGTCCACTTCGTCCACTTCGTCCACTTCGTGCACTTCTTGCACTTCTTCCACTTTGTTCACTTCGTCCACTTCGTCCACTTCAACCTCTTCGTCCACTTCGTCAAGTTCGCCCCTTCGTCCACTTCGTCCACTTCGTCCACTTCGTCATGTTCGTCCCCTTCGTCCCCTTCGTCCACTTCATCCACTTCGTCCACTTCCTCCACTTCATCACCTTCTTCCACTTTGTCTACTTCGTCCACTTCCTCCACTTCCTCTACATCGTCCACTTTCGACAGTTCTTCCACTTCGTCAATATCATCCACTTCCTCTACTTCGTCCACTTCGTCCACTTCATCCACTTCGTCCACTTCGTCCACTTCGTCCATTTCATCCACTTCGTCAAGTTCGTCCACTTCCTCCACTTCGTCTACTTCCATCACTTCGTCCACTTCGTCTACTTCGGCCACTTCGTCAACTTCGTCCACTTCGTCCTCTTCGTCCAGTTCTTCCACTTCCTTCACTTCGTCCACTTGCTCCTCTTCCTCCGCTTCGTCCACTTCGTCAACTTCGTCCACTTCCTCCACTTCGTCCAGTTCTTCCACTTCCTCCACTTCGTCTACAGTGTCCACTTCCTCCACTTCGTCCATTTCCTGCACTTTGTCAAGTTCGTCCACTTCCTCCAGTTCGCCCACTTCCTCCACTTCCTCCCTTTCGTCCACTTCCTCCACTGCTTCACATTGTCCATTTCCTCCACTTCATTCACTTCCTCCATTTTGTCCACTTCGTCCACTTTGTCAACTTCGTCCACTTCGTCCATTTCGTCCACTTCTTCAAGTTTGTCCACTTTCTCTACTTCCTCCACTTTGTCCACTTCGTCCACTTCGTCTACTTCGTCCACTTCGTCCACTTCGTCCACTTCGTCAACTTCCTCCACTTCCTCCACTTTGTTCACGTTCTCGACTTCCTCCACTTCGTCCAGTTCGTCCATTGCGTCCACTTCGTCAGGTTCGTCCACTTCCTCCACTTCCTCCACTTTGTCCACTTCGTCCACTTTCTCAACTTCGACCACTTCGTTCACTTCCTCCATTTCTTCCACTTCGTCCACTTCTTCCACTTCCTCCACTTCATCCACTTCGTCCATTTCGTCCACTTCGTCCACGTCGCCCACTTCATTCACTTCGTCCACTTCGTCAACTTCGTGCACTTCGTCAACTTCGTTCACTTCGTCAACTTCCTCCACTTCCTCCAGTTCGTCCTCTTCGTCCACTTCTTCATCTTCTTTTTCCACTTCGTCCACTTCTTCCAATTCGTCAACTTCGTCAAGTTCGTCCCTTCGTCCACTTCGTCCACTTCGTCAAGTTCGTCCCTTCGTCCACTTCGTCCACTTCGTCATGTTCGTCCCCTTCGTCCACTTCGTCCACTTCGTCCACTTCGTCACCTTCTTCCACTTCGTCCACTTCGTCAAGTTCGTCCACTTCCTCCACTTCCTCTACATCTCCCACTTCCGACAGTTCTTCCACTTCGTCAATATCATCCACTTCCTCTACTTCCTCCACTTCGTCCACTTCATCCACTTCGTCAACTACGTCCACTTCGTCCATTTCGTCCACTTCGTCTAGTTCGTCCACTTCCGCCACTTCCTCCACTTCCTCCACTTTGTCCACTTCGTCCACTTCGGCAACTTCGTCCACTTCCTCCACTTCCTCCACTTCGTCCATTTCGTCCACTTCGTCATGTTCATCCACTTCCTCCACTTCGTCTACTTCCATCACTTCGTCAACTTCGTCAACTACGTCCACTTCCTCCACTTCGTCCACTTCGTCAACTTCGTCTACTTCGTCCACTTCGTGCACTTCTTGCACTTCTTCCACTTTGTTCACTTCGTCCACTTCAACCTCTTCGTCCACTTCGTCGACTTCGTCCTCTTCGTGCACTTCCTCCTCATCCTCCACTTCATCCACTTCGTTCACTTCGTTCAGTTCCTCTTCTTCCTCCACTTCCTCCACTTCCTCCACTTCCTTCACTTCCTCCATTTCGTCCGCTTCCTCCACTTCCTCCACCTCCTCCACTTTGACAACTTCTTCCACTTCGTCCACTTCGTCCATTTCCTCCACTTCATCCACTTCGTCCATTTCCTCCACTTCATCCACTTCGTCCATTTCGTCCACTTCGTCAAGTTCGTCCACTTCCTCCACTTCCTCCACTTCGTCCTCTTCTTGCATTTCCTCCACTTCCTCCACTTCATCCACTTCGTCGAGTTCGTCAAGTTTGTCCACTTCGTCCAGTTCCTCTACTTCCTCCACTTCCTCCACTTCGTCCACTTCCTCCACTTCCTCCATTTCGTCCTCTTCCTCCACTTCCTCCACTTCCAATTCGTCAACTTCTTCCACTTCGTCCACTTCGTCTATTTCGTCAACTTTGTCAAGTTCGTCCACTTCCTCCATTTCGTCCACCTCCTCCACTTCCGCAACATCGTCCATTTCCTCTACATCCTCCACTTCATTCACTTCATCCACTTGTTCCACTTCGTCAACTTTGTCCACTTCCTCCACATCGTCCACTTCGTCCAGTTCGTCAACTTCGTCAACTTTCTCCACTTCGTCCATTTCGTCCACTTCGTCAGGTTCCTCCACTTCGTCCACTTCGTCCACTTCCTCCTCTTCGTCCACATCGCCAACTTCCTCCACTTCATCCACTTCCTCCACTTCCTCTACCTCCTCCACTTCGTCCACTTCCATCACTTTGTCAACTTTGTCAACTTCGGCCACTTCGTCAACTTCGTCCACTTCCTCCACTTCGTCCAGTTCTTGAACTTGCTCCACTTTGTCCACATTCTCCATTTCCTCCACCTCGTCAACTTCGTCCACTTCGACCATTTCGTCCACTTCGTCAAGTTCGTCCACTTCCTCCACTTCGTCATGTTCGTCCACTTCCTCCACTTCATCAACTTTCTCCACTTCCTCCACTTCCACCATTTCCTCCACTTCCTCCACTTCCTCAACATCGTCCATTTCCTCCACATCCTCCACTTCGACCACTTCGTCCACTTCGTCCACTTCTTCCATTTCGTCCACTTCGTCAAGTTCGTCTACTTCCTCCACTTCATCCACTTTGTCCATTTCGTCAACTTCGTCAGCTTCGTCAAGTTCGTGAATTTCGTCCACATCGTCCACTTCCTCCACTTCATCAACTTCCTTCACTTTGTCCACTTTGTCCACTTTGTCCACTTTGTCCACTTTGTCCACTTTGTCCTCTTCGTCCACTACCTCCAATTCGTCCACTTCGTCAACTTCGTCTACTTCCTCTACTCCCTCCACTTCCTCCACTTCCTCCACTTCGTACACTTCTTCCACTTCCTCCACTTCCTCCACTTCGTCCACTTCGTCCACTTCCTCCACTTCGTCCACTTCGTCATGTTCGTCCACTTCGTCCAGTTCCTCTACTTCCTCCACTTCCTCCACTTCATTCACTTCCTCCATTTCGTCCTCTTCCTCCACTTCCTCCAGTTCCTCCACTTCCTCCACTTCGTCAACTTCTTCCAATTCGTCCACTTCATCCACTTCGTCCATTTCATCCACTTCGTCAAGTTCGTCCACTTCCTCCACTTCTTCCACTTCTTCCACTTCTTCAAGTTCGTTCACTTCCTGATGAGTCGATATTTTATTCACTTCACTTAGTTTATTGTGCTAGAATTAATCAGGGAATTGTGCTTAAATGTCCGGTATTTTCCCGTTTTCACCAATTGTGCTTAATTGACTAGTAATTCTAATTTTGATTAATTTGAATTGTCTAAGCTAATTATTTGCACTATAAATTACAGGGAAAATTTGGAAATACAATTTGGGATATTTGAAGGTTTAATAAAAGAAATGACAATTGGATCCAAAGGTGGAGATTTATTTTTGAGGTGCAAACACAAGATTTATTTTGGAAAATGTAATTAGATTTTTCTTTAGAGGCAGCAACCAACAGTGTCAGTCATAGCTGGATTAATTTTTGGCCTATTAAGAAAAGTACATTCAATTCAATTGAAGAAATAACACACATCCTATGTCCTTAAAAGAAGCTGCCACGTGAAATGAGAGAGGGCCCATGAGAAGGGATTTTTGGACAGTAGCACATGGATCCGCACGTTCCCTTTCTTTCTCTTTTGGAAAACAGCAAAGCAAAGGGCTGTTGGTGGGCCTCACGTAGCAGAGAAATGTGGTGGCAGAGAGATCACGGAAGCATGGGAGCAGGGGGTGCATCCAGCATTCCAGCTTGGAAACGTGGAGTCATGGGAGGTGCACACGGAAAGGTCCAGTAGCGTCCTGGAGCGTCACGTCCCAGCTCCAACAAGGGCAGCACTTGCACGAGAAGGCATGGTCCAGTAGCAAAGCAGCACGTGGTGGCCTTCACGGTCATGGCCCAAGGAAGGAGTAAAGAGAAATTTTCCAGCAAACACACGGTCCAGCTTGGGAGATCATTTTCCAGCATATCAACACATGCCACGCGGAGAAGAGCTCACGACCTGCACACACACTGTCCAGCGTTGGAAGGGTCTACAGAAAGAAGAGAAGCACACTCACACGCACAGCTCAGTCCAGCAACTCCACGGCCCAGCTAACATCCAGCAGATTGGAAGTGGTGTGTGCATGGAGAGAAAGGGTGCAAACGGAAGACGGTCCAGAAAGAGGAGAGCTGCACGGAGGGGGGATTCATCTTTTAATTTGAAGCTCCAGCCGCAACCTAGTACGGACATATTTTTAGCTATGGAGGGCTACGGCTAGAGGGAGAGTGAGAGAAAGAGCTCCAGCCACAGTTGCTTAGTTCTCTTTTTGGTTGGGAACATTTTCATTTTGAAAGAAAGAAATTAAAAGTGTGAATGTTGTTACGGTGGAATGAAGAAGCTTCACTTTAATTTGATATTGTTGAGTACCGATTGCCATTTTCAATATTTTCTGTTCAAGCATTTTGTTTTTATTAAAGTTTTCATTCTAGCATTTTACTGTGCACGTGGCTCTCGATTTTATTTTTATTCAAAAGGTGATTGAAAGCGTGGACAGTGATTTCATTTGGTGCAGCACAAGGTGCATTCAATTTGGCTTTAATGGAATGAGTAGTAGATTAGGATAAAGTCTAGATGATGGGACATGTGGTAGCAGGAGGTGTAGCAATGTGCTTCTTTTATTTGTTTAAGAATGAAGAGGTAGATTAGATGAAGCAAAGTAGTGCACGGTCATGGGAATTTATTCCCTTGTCACGTCAACTTTAGAAGGTGAAGAATACTTTGCAAACTTATTTTAGAAGTATTTGTAGGAAGTTGGCAACACGTAGTGTCACGGGAGTGTGTCACGTTCTGGAGGCAAAGAGGAGAAAATTCCATTTCATTTATTTTGCTAGAAGGAGGCACGGGTTCTAGTGGTAGAATAGGAACACTTTCTTGGAGAATTAAACACATGATGGATTGAGATGGTGACTCACGCGGATGGATTTTGGAAGCACACAGTTTAATTTGAATTATCTTCAAGCGTTTCTTCTTGTTATTTCTGTGATGAATATTTTCTTTATTATATTTATGTTTAGCCTACAACATTGTGTATTTGATATTTTAGCTTGAATGTTGCATTTCTGTAGTTTGAACTGTGTTTGGATATTTATTTGTTGTTGTGTTCAGTTTCATGTTTTTATGCATTTGAATACCGTCAATTATATTCGGTTGTGTTCGATTTTCAAGTTTAGATTTAGTTCAATTGCATTCACAAACTTTTCACAACCCCCCCCTACGTGTTTAGATTTGAGACTGAACCCAATTTGGTCCTTGAGAGACGACCTAGGAGTCACTTCCTAGTACTGTACTGCATTCTTTTATGCACAACTTTTGTGGGAGGCGCGACCCTCTCATCACTTCCTCAACATCGTCCATTTCCTCTACTTCCTCCACTTCATTAACTTCATCCACTTCTTCCACTTTGTCAACATCGTCAACTTCGTCCACTTCGTCAACTCCGTCAACTTCGTCAACTTCGTCCACTTCGTCCATTTCATCCACTTCGTCAGGATCGTCCACTTCCTCCACTTTGTCCAATTCGTCCACTTAGTCCATTTCGTCCATTTCGTCCACTTCGTCATGTTCGTTCACTTCCTCCACTTCCTCCACTTCCTCCACTTCGTCAAATTCGTCCACTTCCTCCACTTCCTCCATTTCCTCCACTTCCTCAACATCGTCCATTTCCTCTACTTCCTGCACTTCATTCACTTCATCCACTTCTTCCACTTCGTCAACTTTGTCCACTTCGTCCACTTCGTCCACTTCGTCCACTTCTTCCACTTCCTCCACTTCGTCCACATTCTCCACTTCCTCCACTTCGTCAAGTTCGTCCACTTCCTCCACTACCTCCACTTCGTCCACTTTCTCCACTTGCTCCATTTCGTCCACTTCCTCCAGTTCCTCAACATCGTCCATTTTCTCCACTTCCTGCACTTCGTTCACTTCCTCCACTTCTTCCACTTCGTTATCTTTGTCCACTTCCTCCACTTCGTCAACTTCGTCCACATCGTCCACTTCGTCCACTTCCTCCACTTTGTCCACTTCATCCACTTCTTCCACTTCGTCCACTTCCTCCACTTCCTCCACTTCATCCACTTCGTCCACTTCCTCCATTTCGTCCACTTCCTCCACTTCCTCAACATCGTCCATTTCCTCTACTTCCTCCACTTCATTCACTTCATCCACTTCTTCCACTTCCTCCACTTCCTGCACTTTGTCCACTTCGTCAACTTCGTCCACTTCGTCCATTTCGTCCACTTCGTCAGGTTCGTCTACTTCCTCCACTTCCTTCACTTCCTCCAATTTGTCCACTTCGTCAACTCCGTCGACTTCGTCCACTTCCTCCACTTCGTCCACATCGTCAACTTCGCCAACTTCGTCCACTTCGTCCATTTCGTCTAGTTCGTCCACTTCTTCCACTTCCTCCACTTTGTCCACTTCGTCCACTTCGTCAACTTCGTCGACTTCGTCCACTTCCTCCACTTCGTCCATTTTTTCCACTTCGTCCACCTCTTCCACTTCCTCCACTTCGTCCACTTCATCCACGTCGCCCACTTCGTCCACTTCGTCCACTTCGTCCACTTCGTTCACTTTGTCCACCTCGTGAACTTCATTTACTTCGTCCACTTCCTCCACTTCGTCCACTTCCTCCACTACCTCCACTTCGTCCACTTCCTCCACTTCGTCCAATTCTTCATCTTCTTCTTCCACTCCGTCCACTTCGTCCAATTCGTCAACTTTGTCAAGTTCGTCCCTTCATCCACTTCGTCCACTTTGTCAAGTTCGTCCCCTTCGTCCACTTCCTCCACTTCCTCAACTTCCTCCACTTCCTCCACTTCTTCATCTTCTTCTTCCACTCCGTCCAATTCGTCAACTTCGTCAAGTTCGTCCCTTCGTCCACTTCGTGAAGTTCGTCCCCTTTCTCCACTTCGTCACCTTTTTCCACTTCGTCCACTTCGTCAACTTCGTCCACTTCTTCAACTACGTCCACTTCCTGAACATCGTCCACTTCCTCCACTTCCTCCACTTCCTTCACTTTGTCAACTTCTTCCACTTCGTCCATTTCGTCAATTCCTCAATATCGTCCACTTCCTCCACTTCCTCCACTTCGTCCACTTCCTTCACTTTGTCCACTTCGTCAACTTCGTCCACTTCCTCCACTTCGTCCAGTTCTTCCACTTCCTCCACTTTATCTTCATTCTCCACATCCTCCACTTCGACCACTTCGTGAACTTTGTCCACTTCGTCCATTTGTTCCACTTCATCAAGTTCATCCACTTCGTCCATTTCTTCAACTTCCTCCACTTCCTCCACTTCGTCCATGTCGCCGACTCAGTCCACTTTGTCCATTCCTCCATTCGTCCACTTCCTCCACTTCCTCCACTTCGTCCAGTTCGTCCACTTCGTCAACTTGGTTTACTTCGTCCACTTCGTCAAGTTCGTCCACTTCGTCAACTTCGTCAAGTTCGTCCCCTTCGTCCACTTGCTCCACTTGCTCCACTTCGTCCCCTTCGTCCACTTGCTTCACTTACTCCACTTCGTCAAGTTCTTCCACTTCGTCCACTTCGTCAACCTCGTCCACTTCCTCCACTTCCTCAACATCGTCCACTTCCTTCACTTCATTCACTTCCTACACTTCTTCCAGTTCGTCAACTTCGTCCACTTCGTCCACACCTTCCACTTCGTCCACTTCGTCAACTTCGTCCATTTCGTCCACTTCGTGAAGTTCGTCCACTTCCTCCACTTCCTCCACTTACTCCACCTCCTCCACTTCGTCCACTTCGTCAACTTCATCAACTTCCTCCACTTCCTCCACTTCGTCCACTTCGTCCACTTCCTCCACTTCGTCCACTTTGTCCACTTCGTCCACTTCGTCAACTTCGTCCACTTCCTCCACTTCGTCCAATTCTTCCACTTCCTACACTTCGTCCACATTCTCCACTTCTTCCACTTCCTCCACTTCGTCCACTTCCTCCACTTCGTCAACTTCGTCAAGTTCGTCCCCTTCGTCCAGTTGCTCCACTTAATCCACTTTGTCAACTTCGTCCACTTCGTCCATTTCGTCCACTTCGTTGACTTCCTCAACTTCCTCCACTTCGTCCACTACGTTCACTTCTTCCACTTAGTCCACTTCCTCAAATTCGTCAACCTCGTCCACTTCGTCAACTTCGTCCACTTCCTCCACTTGGTCCAGTTCGTCCACTTCCTCCACTTCGTCCACATTCTCCACTTCGTCAACTTCGTCCATTTCGTCCATTTCGTCCACTTCGTCACGTTCGTCCACTTCCTCACTTCGTCAAGTTCGCCCACTTCCTCCACTTCCTCCACTTTGTCCACTTTCTCCACTTCCTCCACTTCCTCAACATTGTCCATTTCCTCTACTTCCTCAACTTCGCTCACTTCATCCACTTCTTCCACTTCGTCAACTTGTTCCACTTCCTCCACTTCTTCCACTTCGTCCATTTCGTCCACTTCGTCAAGTTCGTCCACTTCCTCCACTGCCTCCACTTCCTCCACTTTGTCCGCTTCGTCGACTTCGTCCATTTCGTCTACTTCGTCCACTACGTCCACTTCTTCAACTTCCTCCACTTCGTCCACTTCCTCCACTTCATCCACGTCGCCATCTTCATCCACTTCGTCTACATCCTCCATTTCGTCCACTTCCTCCTTTTCCTCCACTTCATCCACTTCCTCCACTTCGTCAACTTCGTCGACTTCGTCCACTTCCTCCACATCGTTTACTTCGTCGACTTCGTCAACTTCTTTTACTTCGTCCACTTCGTCCACTTGCTCCACTTCCTCCACTTCGTCATCTTCGTCCACTTCTTCATCCTCTTCTTCCACTTCGTCCCCTTCGTCAACTTCTGCCCTTCGTCCACTTTGTCCACTTCGTCAAGTTCGTCCCCATCGTCCACTTCCTCCACTTCCTCCACTTCGTCAACTTCTTCCACTTCGTCAAATTCGTCCAGTTCCTCCACTTCCTCAACATCGTCCAGTTCCTCCACTTCCTCTGCTTCATTCACTTCCTGCACTTTTTCCACTTCATCAACCTCGTCCACTTCGTCCACTTCGTCAAGTTCGTCCACTTCATCCACTTCGTCCACTTCTTCCGCTTCCTCCACTTCGTACACTTCCTCCACTTCCTCCACTTCGTCCACTTTGTCAACTTCGTCCACTTCCTCCACTTCGTCCAGTTCTTCCACTTCCTCTTCATCCACATTCTCCACTTCCTTCACTTCGTCAACTTCGTCCACTTCGTCCATTTCGTTCACTTCATCAACTTCGTCCACTTCCTCCACTTCGTCCAGTTCTTCCACTTCCTCCACTGCATCCACATTCTCCACTTCCTCCACTTCGTCAACTTCGTCCACTTCGTCCATTTCGTCCACTTCATCAAGTTCGTCCACTTCCTCCACTTCGTCAAGTTCGTCCACTTCCTCCACTTCCTCCACTTCCTCCACTTCATCCACTTTCTCCACTTCCTCGATTTCGTCCACTTCCTCCACTTCCTCAACATCGTCCATTTCCTCCACTTCTTCCACTTCATTCACTTCCTCCACTTCTTCCACTTCGTCAACTTTGTGCATATCCTCCACTTCGTCCACTTCGTCAACTTTGTCCATTTCGTCCACTTCGTCAAGTTCTTCCACTTCGTCCACTTCGTCCACTTCCCCCACTTCGTCCATTTCGTCCGCTTCGTCCACTTCGTCCAATTCGTCAACTTCGTCAACTTCGTCCACTTCGTCAACTTCGTCAACTTCGTCCACTTCGTCCACTTCCTCCACTTCTTCCAGTTCTTCTACTTCCTCCACATTCTCCACTTCCTCCACTTCGTCAACTTCGTCCACTTCGTCGATTTCGTCCTCTTGGTCATGTTCGTCCACTTCGTCCTCTTCGTCCACTTCTTCATCTTCTCTTTCCTCTTCGTCCACTTCGTCCAATTCGTCAACTTCGTCAAGTTCGTCCACTTCTTCAACTTCGTCACGTTTGTCCCCTCGTCCACTTTGTCCCCTTCCTCCACTTCGTCAACTTCTTCAACTTCGTCTACTTCGTCAACTTTGTCCACTTCTTCCACTTGCTCAACATCGGCCACTTCCTCCGCTTCATTCACTTGTTACACTTCTTCCACTTCGTCAACTACGTCCACTTCCTCCACTTCGTCCACTTCGTCAACCTCGTCCACTTCGTCTATTTCGTCCACTTCATGAAGTTCGTCCACTTGCTCCACTTCCTCCACTTCTTCCACCTCTTCCACTTCGTCCTCTTCGTCCACTTCGTCCACCTCGTCCACTTCGTCAACTTCGTCAATTTCCTCCACTTCCTCCACTCCCTCCACTTCCTCCGCTTCGTCAACTTTCTCCACTTCCTCCACTTCCTCCACTTCCTTCACTTCCTCAATTTCGTCTACTTCCTCCACTTCCACAACATCGTCCATTTCCTCCACTTCCTTAACTTAATTCACTTCATCCACTTTTTCCAGTTTGTCAACTTTGTCCACTTCCTCCACTTCCTCCACTTCCTCCACTTCCTCCACTTCGTTCATTTCGTCCACTTCCTCCACTTTGTCAGGTTCGTCCACTTCCGCCACTTTGTCCACTTTGTCCACTTCGTTTACTTCGTCCACTTCGTCCACTTTGCCCACAACCTCCACTTCGTCCTCTTCGTCCCCTTCTTCATCTTCTTCTTCCACTTCGTCCAGTTCGTGAACTTCGTCTAGTTCATCCCCTTCGTCCACTTCGTGAACTTCGTCAAGTTCGTCCCCTTCGTCCACTTCGTCAACTTCGTCCACTTCCTCCACCACTTCCTCAACATCGTCCACTTCCTCCACTTCGTCAACTTTGTCCACTTCCTCCACTTCGTCCACTTCGCCAACTTCGTCCACTTCGTCCATTTCGTCCACTTCGTCAAGTTCGTCCACTTCCTCCACTTCCTCCACTTCGTCCAGTTGTTCCACTTCGTCCACTTCGTCCACGTCGTCAACTTCGTCCACTTCCTCCACTTCGTCCACTTCCTCCACTTCGTCCACTTCGTCCTCTTCGTCCACTTCGTCCACTTCGTCCACTTCGTCCACTTCGTCCACTTCGTCAAGTTCGTCCACTTCCTCCACTTCCTCTATTTCGTCCACTTCCTCCACTTCGTCCACATCGTCCACTTCGGCCACTTCGTCAACTTCGTCCACTTCGTCAATTCGTCCACTTCCTCCACTTCGTCTAGTTCTTCCACTTCCTCCACTTCGTCCACATTCTCCACTTCCTCTACTTCGTCAACTTCGTCCACTTCGTCCACTTCGTCCACTTCATCCATTTCGCCCACTTCGTCAAGTTCGTCCATTTCCTCCACTTCCTCCACTTCGTCAAGTTCGTCCACTACCTCCACTTCGTGAACTTCGTCCACTTGCTGCACTTCATCCTCTTCCTCCATTTCGTCTACTTCCTCCACTTCCTCAACATCGTCCATTTTGACCACTTCCTCCACTTCATCCACTTCTTCCACTTCGTCAACTTTGTCCACTTCCTCCACTTCCTCCACGTCGTCCTCTTCGTCAACTTCGTCCATTTCATCCACTTTGTCAGGTTCGTACACTTCCTCCACTTCCTCCACATCCTCCACTTTGTCCACTTCGTCCACTTCGTCAACTTCGTCCACTTTGTCCCCTTCCTCCACTTCCTCCACCTCCTCAACTTCGTCCACTTCCTCCACTTCGTGCATGTCGCCAACTTCGTCCACTGTGTCACGTTCGTCCACTTCGTCAGGTTCATCCACTTCCTCCACTTCGTCCACTTCCTCCATTTCCTCCATTGCCTCCACTTCCTCTACCTCCTCCATCTCGTCCACTTCGTCCATTTCGCCCACTTCGTCAAGTTCGTCCACTTCCTCCATTTCCTCCACTTCGTCAAGTTCGTCCACTTCGTCCACTACCTCCACTTCCTGAACTTCGTCCACTTCCTCCACTTCATCCTCTTCCTCCATTTCGTCTAATTCCTCCACTTCCTCAAGATCGTCCATTTCCTCCACTTAATTCACTTCATCCATTTCTTCCACTTTGTCAACTTTGTCCACTTCCTATACTTCCTCCACTTCGTCCACTTCGTCAAGTTTGTGCACTTCGTCCACTTCCTCCACTTCCTCCACTTCCTCCACTTCCTTCACTTCGTCAACTTCGTCCACTTCGTTCACTTCTTCCACTTCCTCCACTTCCTCCACTTCGTCCACTTACTCCATTTCCTCCACATCCTCCACTTACTGAACTTCGTCCACTTCCTCCACTTTGTCCACTTCAGCCACTTCCTCCACTTCGTCAACTTCGTTTACTTTGTCCACTTACTCCACTTCGTCAGCTTCGCCCACTGTCTCGACTTCGTCCACTTCGTCCAATTCGTGAACTTCATCGAGTTCGTCCCCTTCGTCCACTTCATCAACTTTGTCAAGTTCGTCCCCTTTGTCCACTTCGTCCACGTCATCAACTTCGTCCACTTCGTCCACTTTGTTCACTTCGTCCACTTCCTCCACTTCGTCCACTTCCTCCACTTCGTTCACTTCGTCAACTTCGTCCACTTCGTCCATTTCTTCCACTTCGTCCACTTCCTCCACTTCCTCCACTTCCTCCATTTCCTCCACTTCCTCCACTTCCTGAACTTCGTCCACTTCCTCCACTTTGTCCACTTCGTCCACTTCCTCCAGTTCGTCAACTTCGTTTACTTTGTCCACTTCCTCCACTTCGTCAGCTTCGTCCACTGTCTTGACTTCATCCACTTCGTCCTTTTCATCCTTTTCTTCATCTTCTTCTTCCACTTCGTCCAATTCGTGAACTTCGTCGAGGTCGTCCCCTTCGTCCACTTCGTCAACTTCGTCAACTTCGTCCCCTTTGTCCACTTCGTCCACGTCGTCCACTTTGTCCACTTCGTC